>NW_026737549.1:0-37593 GCF_949786415.1 Peromyscus eremicus | reverse complement strand
AGTTTCCTGTGGCTGCGTAACAAACTAGGCCGTAACAATAGTGACTTAAATGATTGAAGTTTTCCTCTATATTTTATGAGTCCGTTGGGCTCTTCTGGGCAGTTCTGCATTATCTGTTGTGACTGCACTCGGCTGGGAGACCCTTTGAAGCTGCAGTGTCCCAGATGTTTGCCCCCTCTCCAGGGCTTCCATCCACATGGTGTCTAATCATTTGCTCTGACTTTCTTACACCATGGTCACGGATTCCCAGAAGGAGGAAGAAGTGACTGTCATCTTAAGGCCTGATCCTCACTCCTGCCACGTACTGCTGATGAGAGCATGGTGACAGGCGTGATTGAAAAAGGAGGGGACCAGGTTCCTCTGTGAGAGGAGAGCATCATGATGTCGGGGAAGAGGGAGGAGCTGACCACTGGACACTGACTCCCACAGCATCCTGTGAAGAGCTTCTTGAGAACAAGGATTCATCTGTACGTCCATTGTCTCCAGCCCAGGCACTTCCAGGGACTGTCAGAGATCCTTGGTGACAGAGTTCCAGTCCCACTATTTCTCATGTTAGAGTCGTGGGCTGAGAGAGAGCAGAGACAGTGTCGACAAGCCGAGGCTGTCAGCAGCCTCTGATGCATCCTCCCTTTAATTCCAAGATAGCATCCAAACGCTGCCTGGGAGTCTTTCTGGGCATGGGCTCTGCCCCCTGGGGCGTGAATGGGCAGATTTGAATCAGCCACATGGTGACACGGGGTCCTGGATCCAAACACAGACTTAATAGTTAAGACTTGTCTCCTCTCTCCTGTCATTGTACATTTAGAGCATGTGGAAGTCATTAGTGTTGTTTGTCAAATATTTCTGGCTGTGCACCTGCTGAACACATGGAAGGATTGCACGTCTTGGCCCTCTTGTGGTTGGGTGAAGCCTTGTGATGAATTCTGGCCAATGAGCTGCGCGTGGAAGTGATTCGTGCCGTGCGCGGGCGGGCGTTCAGTCGCCTGGTGAAGCCTGCAGAGTTCTCCCCTTCTGCCCTAGTGCTGGCAAAGTTCGAGATGGTGTCTGCTTCGTCAGTCAGGTGAGGAAGCCAGGGGCGGAGCCTCACCAACTCAGGGTGAGCAGGTGGCACGGGTACACCGTTTCAGCTACTCCATTCAAGAAGGGTTTGGTTAGAGCCCTCTGACCTTGACTTTCTGCCGAGAGAGGGATCCTAGCAGATCCAGGCTGAGCTATCTGAGCAGAGACCTGGAGTGAGATGGAGATGAGGAAGGAGGAGATGCTGGGGGTTGGGGTCCTACACCCAGACCACACACTGTAAGCAATTAGTACAGTAATAGGTAACTGCACTGTACAAGGGCTCAGTGTTCAAACCAAGAGGGCATGTTTCAGCAAAATGGGGCTTTAAGAAAATTTAAGAAACATAGCTCCTGTTTGGAAACCCCCCTCCCCGCCCCCCCCCCCCCCCGCACCACCCCACATCTCCTCATTCACTCCTAGGGATCTGAGTCCTTGTCTTAAAGGCAGTGATTTGAATGCCCAGACATTTGCATATGGGCTTTCCTTCTGTTGCTTTCTTGATTCTAGTTCAGCGGCTCTCTAACTTTAGTGTGCCTAAAAATTTCTGTTCATGGCTGTGTAAACAAACTCATGGATACTGTACTTTGCGAGTGGCTTCAGGTTTTCCAAGGGCACTTTTGACTTGGTGCAATTCTTGTCTCATGCACTTCCAAATCTGGCCCCCCGAGTAAGATGAGATTCCATTGTTCAAAACCAAAAGAACCTTGCAATTTTTATGAGATGCTGAGAGCACAAGATGCCAGTAGCAGCTGCTCTTAGCCCGTTATCCACCCATCACCCAAGTCCTGTTGATTTTACACCCACAGTCTAAGCCGCCATCATCCTTTTCCTGGATTCCCAGGGAGGGCTTCTAACTCATCCCTGCTTCTGTTCTTGCTCCTTCCAATCCATTGTCTGCACAAAGTGAGCCCCTCCAAACACCTGTCTGGTCACACAGCATCCCTTGTGCAAATCCCGTTACCTGCCTCTCTTGGCTCTAACAGGAAGAACCAGCATTTTTACAGTGTTGCTAAGACCACAGGGCCTGACCTTGTCTGCCTCTCCAGCCTCATGCCCCTGCAGGCTCCCCTTCGGTCTCTGTGGTCTGTGCCGACCTTTTACCTTCATCTACATTTTCCAGTCATTCTCCCCCAACGCCGCCGAACCCCCGGCACCTGCTCTACCATCTGCTGGGACTGTGCCTTCTCCGCCCTCCCCTTTTGTGCTTGGCTAACTCCTACTCATGCTTCAGATGTCAGTTCAAATGTTATGCCTTCAGAGGCGCCTTCAAGCCAGCTCATTCTTTATTTGCTCTCCTAGAATGTGTCGCGCTCCCTCGGAATATTTATGCCAGTTTGTAATCATGCACTCATTTGTTTGATTATCTGATGAGCACTTGTTTCTTCCACTAGAGTGTAAGCTCTAGGAGAGCAGGGCTGGGACTGCCTAGCTGTTCTTGCATTCGCAGCCCGTGCCGTGTGAGGGGACGGTGCTGAAAACAGCGCCTCCGTGGCTGCCGCAGCGGCAGCAGCACCCATGTCAGCGACAGCCCTCTCCCTCTGCATGGTTCAGGCCGTGGTTTCCTCCAGGTTTTATTTCTGAGCTTCTGAGGCCCGAGAAACAAGGAATTATCCCCAGATGGAAACACCATGACCTAGAGCAGTGGTTCTCAACCTGTGAGGCTTGGCACCTTGGGGATCAAACGACCTGCACATCAGACAATTACATTCCGATTCATAACAGTAGCAAAATGACAGCTATGAAGTAGCAATGGAATAATTTTATGGTGTGTGTGTGTGTGTGGGGGGGTCACCACATCACAAGGAGCTGTATTAGAGGGTTGCAGCCCTAGGAAGGTTGAGAACCCCTGCTCTAGAGAATAGATAATACTCACAGGCTGCTTTCCAGGTTCTAGGGGAGGATTCTTTCTTAGACTCCACAGAACTCTCTGGCTTGTGCACTGACAAGCTAGATATCGCCCGGAGTCTCCAGGGTGGAGACTTCATTGGGTAGACACAGCACAAGAGCTTCGTTACAAACAGCACTCCCCTCCTTCTTCCCCCTCTTTCCCCCCCTTCCCCTTCCTCCCGCCCTCCTCCTCCTCTTACAATAGAAAAATCATGTCTTGAGATAAAAATAAGCTTGGGTGATGGGAAAGTATCTGGGCTGGTGCAGCCTAGCCCACCTGTGGGACCAGTGAGGACCTATAGGTGAAGGATTCAGACTTGAGGGGCTGTATTAACATCATGCCATTGGCCTTTTGGGGCTTTAGCGTCTGACCGCCATCTGTGAGAGGGTGACACTCTTAGAAAGGACGGGCATTGCTGCTTCCATTTGTTCTGTGGCCAGGTTCGTTCTACAGCAGAGAAGGAAGAGCTGTGGGGTAGGGTTTTGCCTACCTTGTTTTCCTCTTTCTGGAGGCTTGGAGCAGTCTGTCCTGGATCCTTAGACACAGGAGTGACTGGAGTAGTTCATAGCTAAGTTGCCGCAACAGGAAAAACTTGAACGTTCTATTTAGCTGAAGAAGAGTTTAGTTCTTGCTTCCATCACGAGTGTTGATAAGTAGTGGCTTCCTCTCAAGGCAGTGAAGGACCCAGCTCCTGCCATCTCAGGATGCACTCATTTTAAATGTGTGGTCCCCTCCCCTCCCCTCCTCTCCCCTTCCCTCCCCTCCTCTCCTCTCCCCTCCCTTTCCACTCTTTTCTTCCCTCCTTCTCTTCCTTCCTTCCTTTATTTATTTATTTTGACAGGGTCTCAGTCTGTAATCCAGCTAGTTTGAACTCACAATCCCCCATCCTCTGCCGTTGTGATTACAGATGCCTGATTACAACTTTGGGTAACATGTCACCCTCCCACCTCTCTCCTTCCCTCCCTCCCTCTCAGCTTCCCTCTCTTATCAAGTTTCTTTCATGTAGCCCAGGTGGGCCTTGAACTCACTTTGTAACCGAGGGTAACCTTGAGTTTCTGACCCTTCTGCCTGCGCCTCCCTAGTACCGGGGTCACAGGTGTGTGTCACTAGACCCACACTGTACTCTAGCAATATGAGTCTGCTGTCGTTGTTTTTCATTTCATTTTCACGCGTGCATGTGTGTTCACATGTCTGTGGGCTCCCGTGTGTGTGGGTATGTGTGCGCAGGTGTGTGTATGCATGCATATGGAGGCCTGAAGTTGATATTGGAAATCCTCCTCCTCTGCTCTTCCACCCTGTTCAATGAGGCAGAGTCTCTCAGTCAAACCCCAGGCTCACTGATCTGGCTAGTCTTGCTAGCCACCTTGTTCTGGGGAATCCTCCTGTCTCTGCCTTCAAGGCTGGAATTACAAGTTGGATGTCATGCCTACCCAGCATTGTACATGAGTTCTGGGGAATCTAAGTTCTAGTCCCTTTGCTTGCCCAGGAAGTACCTTGACCACTGAGCCATCTCCCCAGCCCCACACATGACTCTGAAGGTCGACACAGAGGTACAGAAACAAGCTTGAGTCGGGCCAAGTGTCAGCATAGCTGGATCAAGGAAGTCCAGATTTGACTCACGCAAGAGCTGCCTGTGCTGCTGCTCCTGTGCAGCGGTGGGCGTCAGGCAGGTGTGCCTGAAGGTGGGGGATTGTGGGGGGCTAAGGGTGGGAATCTAAGTGTGGGTCAGGGTGTCGGCTGTTGACATAAGAATACTTTCCTAAGAGCCGGGAGCCTATGTCTACACGGACTAAACTTACTGCCAGGGCTAGAGCACTGTTGGTATGTCCCTGTGGGGTTCGTGCCCGCAGTCAATTAAGGGTGGTGCTGAAGTCGCCTTGGTAGAATATTGATGACTTAGTCAGAGGCATGAGCCTGGGACTTTGTTTTCTCGAAGGGTCCAGAGGACACTCTGGTCACTAAAGTAGCAAGGGGTACCCTCATCAGGATTTCTGAAGGGCAAGGATGGATAGTAGAGATACTGCCGGGGAGCTGAGGTCCCTGGTGAGAGGGCTTTAGAACAGCAGAGGCCGGCAAGTAACAGACAGGAAAGGTGTGCTTGGTCGCCAGGTCAGGCAGTAGAGCCAAGTGGCAGCTGGGAAAACCTGCACCCAAGGGTCCCGTGCTGATAGCTAAGGGGCTGGACGTGGGCAGGCTACCAGGGCATGGCTTGCCTTCTGTCATCAAGGAGGAGCTGGAGTGGGTGGGCAAAAGGCTCATAGCAGCCTTTCTAATAGAAAATGACGGCTCTTCGCTCACTTTCCAGATCTGAGCTACTTTTTAGATGGAGTCCTTTGATGGAAGGAGAGGCCAAGTCCCCTTGAGCAAGCACTTAGAAATGGCACTCTAAGTATTTACAATAGGCATTTCCCCAGTCGTTTTTCACACTCCACACAAGTCATTCGTTGGAGTCCTGAAAGATCCAGGTTGTTCTAAGATTATGATGGTAGACTGTCTCAATTAGGGTTTCTGTGGCTGTGAGGAAACACCATGACCAAGGCAACCTGAGGAGGAAAGGGTTTATTTCTGTCACACTTCCAGGTGACAGTCCATCAAGAGGGAAGTCAGGGCAGGAACTCAAGCAGGACAGGAACCTGGAGGCAGGAGCTGAAGCAGAGGCCATGGAGGGGAGCTGCTTACTGGCTTGATCCTTGTGACTTGCTCAACCTGCTTTCTTATAGAACCCAGGACCACCAGTTCAGGGACGGCACCACCCACAATAGGCTGCATCCCCCCATCAATCACTAATTAAGAAAACGCCCCACGGGCTTGCCTGCAGCCTGATTTTATGGAGGCATGTTCTTGGTTGAACTTCCCTCTTCCCAGCTAACTGTGGCTTGTGTCAAGTTGTCCTAAGACTAGGCAGCACATGGACTGTGGAAAACAAACGGCCTCTCCAGCTGTAAACCGCTCTGTGCGGGATTTGGTGTCGTCACTAGAGTAGATCACTGTTGCCTCCAGCATTTGCTGTGCAGTGTTTGATCTTTTCAGTTCACATCAGGAAAAAGGATTAGAAGCGGTTTGTATTCACATGGGAGAGACAGCAATATAGATTCACTGTCTTGCCTCAGGGCTCTGTTGATTTTCTCCCGTTACATTACAGTCTAAAGGGTCTTTGATTGTCTTGACATTCCAGATCCACCATGCTGGTCCACTATACTGATGACATCATTCTCCTCAAGCCCAGTGAACAGGAAGTGGCAAACACGTGGATGCCCTCAAGAGGTAGGAAACAAACCCAGTAAGATTTATGAACCTGCACACTGGTGACACTCTTAGTGTCTTGCCAATTGAGTTTCCAACTATGGAGGAAGAGATATAATGCTTTGTAAGTCCTTTGGGGATTTTTGAGGCAATAGATTCTCATTTGGGAATAATAGTGTTCTAACTGATTTGTTGAATAATAGCCCAGGATGTGGCTAGTTTTTTGTTTTTTGTTTTTTTGATTTTTTTGTGACAGGTTTTCTCCATGCAGTTTTGGTGCCTGTCCTGGATCTTGCTCTGTAGACCAGGCTGGCCTCGAACTCACAGAGATCCGCCTGCCTCTACCTCCCGAGTGTGTGCTGGGATTAAAGGTGTGCACCATCGCCGACGGGCTTGATGTGGCTAGTGTTAAGTGGGTCTAGGTGAAAAGAGGGCAGAGATGCAAGTCTGAGCTGTGGTGCAGAATAACACCCCTGGCTTCTCGGGTCACGTGACAGAGTAAATACAGTAGCATTGGAGGTGTCTCTAGTAGAGTCTAGCAGCCTCCATTAGGAGACTCAAAGAGAAAACACCTAGAGTTTTGGAAGAAGGCTGCACTCACTATAGCCAAGAACTACCTGATGCTTTCAAACCAGTTCCTGGAGTATTACTGAACTCTGGCAAAGACTGAGCACCTGACCATGAATGACCAAGTCACTTTATGGCCAGACTTGGAGCTAGGTATTAGCATAACTGAGTCCTAGACTGAAGAAAGCCATCAGTCTGTTGTGGTGGGAATGGAATCCTGGACTGAGAGCTGAACAGATCCTGAGGCTTAAGAACAAACAGGTCTAAGAGGCTTAGCGGACTGCGTCATCCAACTTGGTTGAGCCGACATCTTCCTCTCAGCTCAAATCTGTCCCCCTGTCAGGAGAGTCCCATGGCCCAGGGGTGGGAGGAAACCCCTGAGTTAGTTCATGGATGGGTCCACTCAGTATATTAGTGGACCCTGATGACTAAGTGTTGAAGTCTTTCACAAGGAAGTGCTTTAAGCTGTATAGTTGGGTTGTCATTTTTTTTTTTTTTTTTTTTTGTGGAGGGAAGAAACAGTCAGAGATGAGTTTCTAGGAAGACTGTAGGTCAGTGGCGAATTGCTTTGCTCATTCATTGGTCAGAAAACTGGGAAAGGTAAGACCAGAGAAAGGGAGTCAGGGGATAAGGGGTGTAGATGGCTCTCTGGGTGACTTACCTGCTTTTCTCATCACTGTGACAAAATCCCCGACCAAAGCAACCTAAAGGAGGGAGGTGACGTTTGTCGAAGTTCATCGTGGCAGGGAAGGTGTGGCAGGAATGTGAGGCTGTGGGTCATGGTGCATCCACAGGATGTGTGAGGTCATGATGCACACACCATCAGGAAGCAGAGAGAAATGAACACTGTGCTTAGCTGACTTTCTTCTTTAATTCAGTGCAGGTTTCCAGTGCATGGTATGGAACCACCTACGTTGAAGGTAGGTCCTCCCACCTTAATTAATGTAATCTAGATCACTGAAGGCCCTTAAATGGTGTCATGTCACAAGGGACAGAATACATGGATCTGGAAGCCAAGGGCTGAAAGGGGGTTTGGGTTCTCTCAGCATCACTTTCAAGGGACCAAATTGGGGAACTATTGCTTCCTGTCTCGAATCTTCAGTTTTTGTGGCCTTAGTGGTCCTTGTCCCAGGAGGTGGGGTCCTTCCACCAGGAGAGACAATAAAGATTCTATTGAACCTCAAAGATTTTTACGTAGTTGTCTTGGGTTCTTTGTGCTAGTAGACCAGTGTATGAAGAGAGGAGCTAGGTGTGTGTGCTACATGATGCGATAAAGAAAAAGATGTCTCGGACTCTTCTACCTTCCCTGTGAAGGTTTTTGCACACCCTATATTATATGTGCTTCTCTGGGACTATCTCTTGCATCTGAGTTCATGTCTCAGGGTCGGAACACAGTAAGGCAGGAGGCTTGTGAATTGTGTCTTCTGGCAATGGAATTCACTTTAAGCTAGTGTGCTGCATGAGTGGATTTTAACAGATGGCCCTGTGACTGGGTGAAGAGTAGAAGGTGGGGCTCAAGTGGACTGAGGGAGTTGAGGGAGAAGGTAATTATAATAACCAAGATAAGAGATGGTTATGAGTAGGACCTATGTGGTACTAGCAATAGAAATGGAGATTTGTGGGAGGAACAGAATCAGTAAGACAGGAGTTCCCTTTTTCCACGATTTGCTTAGGATTGCTTTAGTGTATGCAGTCATTGTTTCATGCAAGGCCAGTCATCGGCTCCAGCGCAAGCCCCGCTTAGACTTCTTGCTGATAGCTTTTTTTTCTTAGAGAAGTATATATATGTGACTCAAAGAGGCACTCGCTGAGCATTGAAACTGTGTAGTGCTCTGAAGCCCTGGTGTGGGACCTCTCTAGATAAGCCTGACCAACAGAGAGAGAGAGAGAGAGGAATTCTAATTCAGTTTGGGACACTCTGAGTTGCATTTCTGCAAAACTCTGACACTGTGGTGTTTGGTTGATTGCCATTATGTGGAGCAGGGGTCACATTGACTTGTGGGAATCATGGGGCAATCCTTAAAATGTCCACAATTACTCAATAGCAGAGGTACTTGGGAGTGGAATGGAAGAGAACTCTTTAAGATGGGAATTCTTTCCACCAGCTAGCTGGAGGTCCAGGATAATGGGGCTATCGTTTGTACTCGGGGACATTTGGATTGTTATGCCTATTGTTTCATAGCTCTCTTGTATGTTGCTTGCTGCTCAGAAACATTCTTTAGGTGGTTCTCAACTTTCCTAATGCTGCGACCCTTTAACATAGTTCCTCATGTTGCGGTGACCCCTAACCATAAATGATTTCATTACCACTTCATAACTATAATTTTGTGACTGTTGGGAATCATAATGTAAATATCTGATATGCAACCCTGGTGAAAGGGTCATTTGACCCCCAAGGTGGTTGTGATCCACAGGTTGAGAACCGCTGCTTTAGAGCCAAGTTTCCTAAGGTCCTTGTTACAGTTTGAATGTGAAATGTCCCTCACAGATGTATTTGTTTGAATATTTTGTCTCCAACTCCTAGTGCTGTTGTGTTGAACCTTTGGGAGGTGGGGACTAGCTAGAGGTGTGTATCCGAAGGGCTAAATTTGAAGTTTATAGCCTGCCCCCACTTCCTGTCCCAGTTCTGTTTCCTGGTCTGCAGAGATGTGAACAAACAGCCTCACACTCCACCGCCACCAACTCCAGCTGCTCCGACTGCCACGTTCCTCAGCACGGTGGACTGTCACCTCCAACTGTGAACCGAGATGAGTTCTTCCTCCCTTAGGTTGCTTTTGGTCAGCTTTTGGTTAGAGTAACAAGGAAATCAATCAATACAACCATTAAAAATGTAATAATCATTAAAGGCTGTGCCAGTGGTATTTCAGAATGACCTGGGCCTGATGACTATTCCCCTGAGCTTAGCTGAGACTCAGTAAATGTGTGCTGGGCCACAGAAGAGGTAGATATACTTGGGGACACTTAGGAGACTGTTAATCATGCTGTTAAATGTGTTTTTTATTTTTTTTGAAATAGAGTTTAAAATAATGTCCGTCACAGTAGGAACTCAATAAATAATTGTTCAACTGTTTGAGTTAAGTTCTTTCCCGGCAATATCCATCATAAGTGCTGATTCTTCTGGGGTCGCTACTGTTTTCTGTGTAAGATAATTTAGTCTCCATGAGGGGATTAAGGTTGGTAACGTTCAAGACCTCTTACTGACGAGGCATGTCTTTGGAGGGTCTTCAACAGGCTCTTGCCTCATTGAAGCCTCTTTCGGATAGTCAAGGCGTGGGTCTCAGAGGTGAGAGATGACGGTCCAGAAGCCTGCTGGGACCCCACTTTGTGTATGTGTGTGTGTGTGTGTGTGTGTGTGTGTGTGTGTGTGTGTGTGTAGGCCAGAGGTTGACATCAGATGTCTTCCTCAGACGCTCTCCATATTATTTTTTGAGATAGTCTCTTACTGAACCAGGAGCTCACCAATTTGACTAGATTGGCTTGGGGTCCCCCTAGCTTCACTGCCCCAGAGTTGAAATCACATACCACTACATCCAACTTCTATGTGGGCTGTGGGACCTAACACAGGTCTTCATGCTAGTGTGACATGCACTTTACCAGCTGAAACCCACTTTTATGAGTCAGGTGGTAACTGGCAGTAGTGATTGCGTGGGTGGGGATGGATGGGGACGGCCACCCCTTTCAGGTTGGGATAGTTATAGAACCTTTCTGATTACCCAGGTTATGAGTACAGGGTTTGGAGTTAAATAATGTGGATTTAAATCTTTGCTGTTTTTGGCTTTGTGACAGTGGGCATTTAAAAAAACCTTCAAGCCTTATTTTTTAGTTCTTTTTAAAAAATAGCTTCTTTTTTGTTGTTGTTACTTTGATCTTATTTACTCTACCCTATCCTATTCTCCTGTTTAAGACCAGAAGTTCTTAAATAACTCCCTTCTGCTTTCAATTCTTTAAAAAAAAGTCTAGATTCTACATATTAGAAGAAAATGTGATTTTTTTTTCTTTCTGCACCTGGATTATTTCATTTAACACGAAGATCTCCAGTTCTTCCCCTCTCCCTTCAAATAACATACTTTTGATTTTCTTTGTGGCTATATAACATCACATTGTGTACACATCCCATATTCTCTTTAATCATCTGTTGATGGGCCTCTAGGTTGGTTCCATCATTTGTTCAAGCTCTGTCTTTCACATCTATTAGATGGATGCTTATGTCATCTGTTCTCAGTGAGTTGTTGTGAGAATGAATTGATAAAGCATGGAACAGGCTTAGTTCAATGATCGGCATATAGAAAGCATTCAGTAAGTGCCAGTAATAATAGTAATTCAGTCAATAACACTAATAGCTATTTCAAATCTCTAACAGTGTCATGCTTTTTTCCCATTCTGTGTGTTCTGTAAGTGAGGTGTCAAGATTGTTTTCATTCTATCGAAAGGAAGAAGGAGCTTGGAGAGGCAGAAAAGATTCTACCCAGCTATGTAAATGGGGCGGGGGGGGGGTTAAACCAACGGGTTCAGTTTTCTGACCCCAAACATTTATTTCCCATGGCTCATGTTGGGTCACCTAGCCCAAGCCAGAAGACTCTAGGAGAAAGCACATTCTTATCATCTTAGCCACAGTGCTCCCTCAACCCCATGTGTGTGTGTGTGTGTGTGTTGAAGGGTGAGGATCAAAGGGTGATCAAAGTACCCAAGAATCTCCTAGTCACAAAAGGCCTTTTTCCCCTGCCATTTTAACACCAGTGTGAAGCCACTCTCCTGGATCAGTCTTTGAGAAAGTCAGATGCAGTGAAAATGAATTCAAGTAAAGGAGGCAAGCATTCCGTGCGCGTGGGTCCCCATCCCAGCCTTCAGCCTGACTCAAGACTTGGATGAAATCTGAGGTCAGAATACTTAGTTGGATTTTAGTTCTTACATGTCTGTTTTGTTTCTTTGTGACAGGGTCTCACCCAGCTGCTCTTGAATTCACCGCAGCCTTAGTGTTGGGACTACAAGCGTGTGCTGGGACACGGGGCTCCATTTTCTGTCTCTTTGTGACTGAATGATCCCTTCCACCCCCGATTCTCAGTTTCACTATGTGTGGACTTGCTCTGGCTTGATACTCTATAACTCAATGCTGCACCCACATTTCCCACCTTTGGGGGGAAGGAGGGAATGACTGGGGGCAGCACCATCAATCTCCTCTCTGGGATGGTTCCTCTGAGTTCTATATTTCTTGCCCATAGTGACCAGGGAATTTTCCCTTATTGATTGCTTTCTGTAATCGAGCTTAACAAATAGAAGTTCCCTCAAATGATTCTTCCAACTAAACTGATAGAAAGCTAACCTTGTTATATTTATTGACAGAACATTGAAATAAATATTATAGGTCTAGAGGGAATGTTTCAGCTCATTGATTTTTTTAAGGAAATAATAAATGGAGCCTATTCCCTTTGGCATATTATGCTGGGAATAATCTGAAAAAATGCTTAGCTTGTTCAACACAGGGCTTAGAAGCTCTCCCTCCACTCCCGGCGGAGCAAGGGCCCGTTGCATAAATCTGCTCTGGCCCAGACAATCAATTTTCAATTTTAATTATTTTCAAAACTCGTTTATTATTTGCTTGTTCAGTGAGTTGGGAGCTTTCCCTTTTAGTGAGTTTACAGCCATAGTGGTCAGGCCTCTGGCTTGGATCTGAATGACTGCGATTTCTTCCTCTCCTGGCACAAGGGACAGGGACTTTTGCTCTAAAGCAGAGGTCTGCCAACTCTGGACCACGAGCCAAAGCCAGCACACTTCCTGTTCATATAAATAAAGTTTTATTGGAACTCATGTAAAAGCTAGGCACAACAGTGTGGCATCCGTAAACTCAGTATTGAGGGTGTGGAAATAGATAGCCTCCTAGGGTTTGCTGGCCAGCTAGTCTAACTGAAACAGCCAGCGCCAGGTTCCATGTAAAAAGAAACGTGGAAAGCAATAGAAGAAGACTCTTAGTGTTGACCCCTGGCTCCCTCACATACATGCATGGGCAAGTGCGCGTTCACATACATGTGCGTATACCACAGACACAGACAGACAGACAGACACACACACACACACTCACCCCACTAAAGTAGAGCCTTTGCTGCCCCTTCTCCATTTCTTCCCCTCCAACACTCAGAGGGTTAAAATTACTTTCTTCATCATTCAGTGTATCATCCCACAATCATTTCTTCCTTCGCTCTTCCATGCTGGTGGAGGTTTTGGTACCTGGTTTAAGGGGTCCCTTTCTTGGTTGGTCTTCATTCATGCTGTGGCTATGACTGGGTACCTAGAATAACTTGCATGGTCATTAGCAGCCCTTTTGGGGGAATGAACTTAAGCCATGTTGTAGACTCATGTCCAAGCAAAGATTTGGGTTACTCAACAATCATTCTTGGACCATTTGTCCTCTCTGGCTATTATCATATCTTTGACCTTCTATCATGAGCAGATTGACTGAGTTTCTGCTCCACCATTGTGCCTGTGTCCTTTTCTTACACCCATCCCTCAATCCACTCGAATCCAGTGTCTGTCTAGAGCCCATCACTGAGCTGGCTCTTAGGTCCTTGTGACCTCCATGGCAAGGACAGTGCTCTCAGATCTCCCTGTTTTCTGAAAGGCGGTGCACCCCAGCCACATGCTCTCTGCTCCCTCCCCATCTTCCTGGACCCTGCACTGCTATGATGATTAGTTGTCATGGTCAAGGTGACTACATTTGGAATGGCTTAGAAGATACAGCTCTTGGTGTGCCTGTGAGAGTCTTTCCAGAGAGGGTTAACTGGGGGAGGGAAGACCATTCTGAAGAGTTGGCACCATTCCATGGGTGGGGGTCCTGGACTAGATAAAAAAGGAGAACAGGAGAAAGTGAGTTGACCATTAGCTTTCATTTCTCTAGCTTCCTGACTGTGGATGCAGTGTGACCAGCCACTTCATGCTCCTGTCACCGTGCCTCCCTACCAGGAAAGTGTGTGGACCATATCCCCTCAAACTGTGAGCTTGCTTTAATTGCTTTTATCACAATAAGAAAAGTAACTTGCACAGGGTCCCTTTCTAGTCCTGTTACATCTATCCAGTTAAATTTAGGGGTACCTTTGCAGTCATCTGAGCCCCTTTTCTTATCACAGGTAGAGGAAGGTCACAGCTCCCAGGCCCATTTATTCTCCCACATTTTCCTCCAATATCAACCAGAAGCCAAATCTCCTTCCCGAACTCCTAAATACATGTACGCCTGGACATCACCTGGTAGCTCCTCCAGTAACAGTGTCAAACGTTGCACATTGAGCTCATTACACAAATGCCACCCCACAAATGCCAACTGAGCTGTGTAGACCCCAGGCTTTTGCTGTCTCCCCTACTCTCTGTAACTGGCCTCTGGATTCCAGTTCTTACACCATCTCTCAGATTTCCATCCCACTCTTAATGCAGATGCCTTCCTATGTGCCCTGATCATCTCTCACTTGGATAACTGATTAATTAATTAATTTGACAACTGTTTATTGTGTGTTACTCTGAGCTGCTACTCACTGGGGAAAATAATATTGAATGAGGCAGACCATGTCTGAGCTTTCAGAGGCTTGGATTCTCCATCGACAAAAAGGCAAATATTTAATTAAGATAATTTCTGATAGACTTGTGGGAAACTAAACGTGAGTGACAGGGGTGTAAGTGACCAGAGGTGGGCTCCTGAGGGTCAGCAGGGACTCTCTGAGGAGGGGACATTTTAGCTGAGACCCACGTGACAAGAAGCAGCAGCCTTGTAGGATGTTTCAAGGAGAGGAAATAGTTGGTGATACATGAGGTGGGGATGAGCTTGCTGACTCAAGGAGTGTGAAGTGGCTGTTTGTTGCATCTGGCCCGTGATGTGCAGGGAGGGGGGTGGCCAGTAGATCATGCATTTCAAGAGGTGAGGGCCAGCAGGGGTGCAGCAGTTTATATTTAATTGTAAGGTGACAAGAAGCCTTTGGGAGCATGTCACGTTATTTTCTTTGACAATTATATACAGGGTCTCATTATGCAGCCCTAGTTGTTCTGGAACTTGCTATGTAGACCAGGTCTCAAATTCACAGAGATCCGCCTGCCTCTGCCTCCCAAATGCTGGGATTAAAGGCATGTGCCACCAGACCCAGCTACACAATATGTTTTGATCATATCCACTTCCAAAATTTCTACCTATTACTCTGCATAACTGTAACATATCACCTTCCTGCCTTCCTATTCCCACCTTTAAAAACAAGCAAACAAACAAACAACCCAGCGACTCTGTCTAGTGCTGCCTGTCGGGATGTTGACTCATCTTGTGCAGGTCACTATAGCTGCAGTGCGTCCGTGAACGCAACAGCCATGCCACATTCCGAAGGGCGTGTGGATTCTGATGTATGCCTTGGAAAGCTCACTGTGGCTGCTGTGTGGGGAACAGGTGGTCAGAGCTTGTGTGTGGAGGCAGGGGCATGGAGTCCAGTGCATCTGGTGGCTAGGATGAGGATGGTAGAAAGGGGGCAGGAAGGGTGTGGAGGGACGGGGCTTGTTGGGAGGTAGCGTCAGCTGGTTTATTGATGGAGGGAACAGGTGCTGGTTGGGGATCACAGAGAGAGAGACTTCAATTGAAGTCTGTCCTTCTTTACTCTCTGTGTTTCCTTCCTGGAGAAGAACTTCATGTCCTCCCATGCCCTTGCTCTGGCAGTCTGTTATAGAGGCAGCCTGGCCTGGGGTGTGCTGCTGGCTGGACCCCATCATGAACTGAGCCATTCAGGAGGGGTCAAGTCACCTCCCTAGCCTTATCTAGTCCTTGCCCTCAGAGCCAAAGCCCCCATCCCTGTTGCCCTGTGATAGCCAATCAGTAAGTACTCCTATAAAGTCTCCAAGGCTGAGAGACAACACCATGTTCTCCAGGCTGGACCCTTTCTTAGCCTAGCTGAGTTCCAGTTGTCTCTAGGCAGGAAGAGCAGTGGTTTGGGATCAATCAGACGGTCTGGTCAGACGGTCCCATATGGGAAAAGCTTGTTAAGCTGTGTGACCCTGGGCAATTCATTTCACATCTTTGGACTTCACTTTCTTCCCTGTAAGTGGGCAAATTAGTTCCATTGCTCTGGGCTGTGAAGGCTTTGTACCAAGACAGGCCCGTGGGAATGAGGGACATATTCCTCTAGAGGCCAGAGGAGAAAAGAATTCCACTTTTGCAGAAAAAAGCAATCCTCCATGGGTAGGTTGGAGGAGAGTGGTTTTCCAGAATCTTCTAGCTATTGTTCTCCTGTGACCCATTCAGTGAGCAGAGATCTGGCAGAGTTATACCCTCAGGGATCAGACAGAAAACCAGTGAGATAGGCCTTGTGGAGATGGTCCCATGAAGGGTGTGTATGTTCATGTGCGTGTGTGTGTGTGTGTGTGTGTGTGTGTGTGTGTGTGTGTGTAAGATAGCTGTGGCAGCTCCAGCCATGGCTGACACACTGTAAGAAGTTAAGCCTGATATTGCTAGACCTTCTGAGTTTTTAAGAGAAGTCAAAAATCTGGAATTTTATGTGGTATCTCCTAAATTTTGCATGCTGGCAACTAAAGTCAATTAAAACAAAAATACCATCTTGGGCCAAACAAAGCTGCAGGATGCGTTTGGCCTGCGGGCGGCCAGTTTCGGATGCCTGATATGGAATCACAGAGGGACCCAGGAATAGTCACGATCTAACAATAGCCAGGTGCACCAGCCAATGAAAAGCGCAAGGAATTGTCGAAGTTTAATGCCCATGTCTTCCGGCCAGGGATGCTCACATCTGCAGAGGGTAGACCTGCTGGCACCTTGGCGTTTCTACCCCAGATGCCGATTCTCTCCAGTGCCCGGTGGCAAGGGTTAGCCAGCTGATGGTTGGAGACAGACGATGCTATCCCTTTGGTCGTTGTGTATGCATGACTGTTTATTTCTTCCTGTACTCCGCAAGCTCCTTTAATTAGCCTATGAGGAGCAGTCCTGGTTTTGTGTCATGTTAGAGGTTACTTGTAGGTCTGGGGAGACAGCACATTTGAGGTGTGCTAGTTTGAGGAGATGAGTCTGAGTCCTTAGGACCTAGGAGAAAAGCTGGATGTGGTGGCACGCTCTTATAATTTCAGTGTTGGGCAGGGGGAGACAGGCTGATCCCTGGCCGTCACTAGCCAGTCCAGTCTAGCCTGGTCGGCGAGCCTCACACTAGTGAGAGAGCTTGTCTGAATAAGTAAGGTGGGTGGCTTCTGGGGGAATGACACCTGAGGTTGACCTCTGGCCATTACACGCACATGTGTGCAACCGCACTCACGTGAACATGTATCCCCCACCATGCACAGGTTATTTGCGGTAATACCAGAAAGGGTAAAATAAGTTCTCTGAGTACAAGCAAAGGACCATGGGAGTAGTGGAAGGAAGGTAAAGGAAGACAACTGGTTACGTTTGGGGACCTGGGGAGGTTTCAGGGAGGAGGTGTTTCTGGGTCTCCAGCTAGCAGATGGCAGATGGTGGACTTATTAGTCTTTATCTAGCCCTGAAACGAGCTAAACACACAGAAGGAATTGATCCAATGCTGTCATCATCTTCACTGGTGTTCCGTTGTTGTAAGGAGGCACCATGACCAAGGCAACTTACAGAAAAAAGCTTTTAGTTGGGGGCTTGCTAATAGTTTCAGAGGGTTCATCCATGATCATCATGGAAGGCAGCAGGCAGGCAGGCAGACAGGCAGGCAGGCAGGCAGACAGGCAGACAGACAGACAGGCAGGCAGGCAGACAGGCAGACAGACAGACAGGCAGCAGGCAGACAGGCAGACAGACAGACAGGCAGCAGGCAGACAGGCAGACAGACAGGCAGACAGGCGGACAGGCAGCAGACAGGCAGACAGGCAGCAGACAGGCAGACAGGCAGCAGACAGGCAGACAGACAGGCAGACAGGCAACAGACAGGCAGACAGGCAGGCAGGCAGACAGGCAGGCAGGTAGACAGGCAGGCAGCAGACAGGCAGACAGACAGGCAGCAGGCAGCAGGCAGACAGGCAGGCAGATAGGCAGGCAGGCAGACAGGCAGGCAGGCAGGCAGGTAGGCAGGCAGCAGGCAGTGTTAGAGCAGTAGCTGAGAACTTACATCTTATCCTCAAGCTGGAGGCAGAGAAAGAAATAGTGAGAGAGACTGGGCCTGATGGAGGCTTTTGAAACCTCAAAGCCCACCTCCCAATGACACACCTCCTCCAATAAAGCCACACTTCCTAATATTTCCCCAAAACAGTTTTACCAACTGGGAACCAAGCATTCAACTATATGAGCCCATGGGGGCCATTCTCACTCAAGAAACCACAAGTATATTTTATTTTACTAATTTTGAAAAAAACATTTTGTTATTTTGTGTATGATTGCTTTACCTGCATGGATATGTGTGCACCATGTATGTTCCTGGTTCCTTCAGAGGTCGAAAGAGGGCATTGGATCTCCTGAAGCTGGAGTTACTGACAGTCATGAGCCACCATGTGGGTGCTGGGATTTGAACCCAGCTCCTCTGGAAGAGCAACAAGTGCTCTTAGTTGTTGAGCTGTCTCTCCAGCCCTCAAATACAGTTTTAGTACACTTTGCAGAATTAATCTATTTAGATTGGAGGGCAGCCTAGCTACTTCAACTCTAATTAAAGAATTATATTGCATTCACATATCCACCCACACCTACATTCAGGAAAACATCTGGAAGGATTTTCACAAAAATGCTGATAGTGGTTGTCGTAGGTTGGGTTTGGGATGTCTCTCAAAGTCCCTCAAAGTTGGTTTTTAGAGCCAGGCGTGGTGGCACACATCTGTGGTCCCAGCACTTGGAAAGTGGGAGCAGGAGGATCCAGTTCAAGGTTATCCTTGGCTACATAGCAAGTTCCAAACAGTTGAGGTTTCCTGACCATCTCTGTCTCAAAAGAAGTAAAAAGTTGTTCTTTAGCTTGGTGCTGGGAGATAGTGGAAAGTTTAAATGGTAGAGTCTGGTGGGAGCCTTTCAGCCACGTGCCATTGAAGAGGGTATTGACCCCAGTGTCATCCTCTCTTTGGTTCCCAGCTTCAAATTGAAGGGTTTTTCTCAGCCACATGTTCCACACGATTGCTCTGCTTCCTCATGGGCTGAAATACACCGCTCTTCTTTGTAAGTCAATCTATCATCTTAGGTATTTGTTACAGCGATGGAAAGCTGACTGATACTGCCTACCTCCAAGGATCAGGATTCTATGTAAGTTTTCTCTTCTTCTTGCTCCTTTTACCTCTACCTCTTTGTGGTTTCTACGGATGTAAATATCAGCATTTTCAAGTGAGGGGGGTGGGGTGGGGAAAGTTTATTTTAGAAGACTAAATTTGGAAATTTTTTTCATGTTTTGTATTTGCTCGTTTTTTTAGTCATAAAGTTAATTTTAAAAATTAAAAGAAGAAAAATAAATTGGGAGAAGCAGCAAGAAGGCTCAGTGGGCGAAGGTGCTTGTGGACAGGTCTGGTGAGCTGGATTTGATCTCTAGAACCCGTGTGAGGGTGGAAGGAGAGGACCAGCTCCACAAAAGTGTCCTCTGGCCTCCTCCACGTGTGCACCGTGACACATGTGACCATCTCATCCACACAAACGACAGGCAAAATAAAAAATAAAAACAAATTTGGCAAATACAAATTGCCGTCAGAGTAAACTAGTATCTGTTTGTCTGTCTGTTTGTCCGCCTGTCTGCCTACCTACCTTGCTACTTATTTTTAAGTTTAGAACCTAAGGCCTTGTTCGTGTTAGGTGAACATTGTGGTATACTGACCGAGTATCTTCACCAGTCCTTTAGTATTTTTTTTTATTTAACTTTATTTTATGTGCATTCATGTGAAGGTATCAGATCTCCTGGAACTAGAGTTACAGACAGTTGCTAGCTGCCATGTGGGTCCTCTGGAAGAACAGTCAGTGAGTGTTCTTAACCACAGAGCTATCTCTCCAGCACCCCTTAAATTAGTATTTTAAGAATATGACCGAGGAAATGGCTGATGGACATGTGCACTGTCCCCAAATCACTTTTGGCCCTCTCTGCCCCTACAAGGGACAGCCATCTGCTTGATAGCTCTTTGTAGTGAGTGGGACATAGGGTCACAGCTCATCAATCCAAGGCCTGTCTCTTTGTCTTACACAGTGAGTTTACCCATGAGATTTAGGACACTTTTACCATAATATTTATTCAGTTTTATGGCTTTAAATATAACACTAACTCCTAATAATCAATATTGATTTAACTATAATATCTTATTTATAGACACAGGCCTCTGGTTTGCATATGGACTCAAGCTATAATGGAACAGAAATAAGCCACTCACTCTCCTGGCCCTGGGCCAGCACTGTCCGCCTCTGTGAATGGCTGGGAGGCCAAGATGGAGTTTGCAGGTTGTGATGTTCCCTGATCCCCACCCCCACCAAAATGGCTGCCTCTTCCTGCCAGCCAGTGAGTCACTGGGGGTGGTGGGGGGAATAAGCATGCCTATTCTGAGGGCCTACCGTCAGTCTTGGGCTACAAACATTCCAAATATAGAGACAATCAGTTCTCGGTAGAAATGTGAAAGGAAATGATGCTTTGATGGATAGGGAAATATCCAGATGTAGAGAGGTTAAGATGAGGCTTGGGAAACGGAGCCTCGCCCCCACTGCATCCCAAGGAGCTCTGGGGTGGGTCTCTCAAAATGTTATTGTTCTGCCCATCATTAGCGTGCCACAAGCGTCTGGGCAACAAAGCCTGCCGCCACCTCTTCTAGGTGTGGACATCGGCCTGGTCACTGTGACCTGGTGTGACACAGGTGTGTGAGGAAGGGAGAAGAAGCCAGCTATTTATCCTGGAGAAATTTGTCCTTCTCCAGAGAGACTGGGAAGCCTGAGGTTAAGGAGATAATTTGTGTGCATTTGCCCAGGTACTGTTTCCTCCACCGACTAGGATACAATGTCTGTGGCCCAGAACATGTCCCCTCTCTTTGGAAGTTTCTGAAATCCCCACTGTATTGGATGAGTGTGGTGGAGAGCTGTATTTATATCTCTGCAGACTCTCTGCAGACACACACACACAATATTCATTTACACTTCTGAAGACAACTCTAGATCCCCCAAGAAGCCCATGACTTAGGCCTGCCTGATCAAAGCATCTCTTGTCCCTGGTTACAAATTAGGGTGGACCCCAGGACTTTGGGAGGAGCCTGGCTAGTTTTCAATACATGTAAAACAGAGGACGTTATGGTTAGAGCTAATGGTGGTTAGTTTTAACTATCAACTTCCTACAACCTAGGATTGCCTGGGGAGAAAGCCTGAAGGAGCGATTGCCTGGATCAGGTTGGAGTGTGGACATGTCTGTCGGGAACTTTCTTGATTCTTAACCGAGGTGGGAAGACCCCGGTGTGGGCAGCACCATGTCATGAGCTGGACCCTGACTGTAAAAGAGAAAGCCAGCTGAGTAGCAGCCAGAGAGTGAGCAAACACGGATCCATGCCCTTCTGTCTCCGCTCTTGACAGCAATGTGATGCTTCTCTGCAATAATGGGCTACAACCTGGAATTCCAAGACAAACAGGCCCCCTCCCAACTGTGTTGCTTTTCTGTTCCCGGTTGTTTTTTATCATTCTAACAACAGAGATACTAGAATGGAGCTCCTGTAGCCATTTGGCACTGTGTGGCCCGTGAAGAAAGCCAAACCGACAGACCAACATAAAAAACATGACCAAGACGTGCTTTGCAAGAGCCCTACTATTTTCTTCATACTTCAAATCCTTTCTTAGAGAATGTTCCCCCACCCCAACTCCATACGGTCCTAGGAACATGGGACCTTCATTCTTGTTCACAGGTGACTTTATCAAGGGGTGAACACCTACCTAGCCTGGCCAATCAGAGTCTTCCTCTCAGCACAGGGACTCAATGAGTATGAGAACAAAGAGCGATACAGTGTAATTGCAGGGGTATAGTTGTATTTCGGAGTAATAGGACGTGGATGCTCCAGCTTGTTCACTGCTCTTGGGACACGCTTCCCCTTGTAACAAGCCAGAGAATGAGACCACAAAGAAAGCATAATTATAATATCAACAGTGTTTTGGGTGTTTACCACTTACAAACCAACCCCATGTTTAAGGCTTCAGAGCAGCTGTTTCTTCTTCTCTCTCCTGGTTCCGGGGTAAGCTGGACTTGGCTGGGTGGTTCTCACTCGGGTCGCTCCCGATGTTATAGTCAGATCATGGCCGGGGCTGGTGTTGTGCGGGCTTGCGGCTGGCCTGCGTATCCTGCTTGGCTGTTCCCTGGCCGTTGACACTGGCTCGCAACTGCTGCTTTTTGGCAAATAGTGGTTCTGGGCAAGGAACTCTTCTGGGACTGTTTCCAGGGCCTTTCCGGGTGGCTGGGATTCCTGCTGCATGTGCCTGGGTTCTAAGTGGAACTGTCCCCAGAGCAAGAGGCTGAGGAGAAGGAAGCAAAAATCACCGGGTTTCCTCAAAGGCCGGATCTCGAGCTGTCACGGTGTCATTTCTACCCTCCTGGGACAAGCCATCACAGGCCCAGCTAGATCCCATACAGGTGATGGACCGGGGTGACCACCTGATCAGTCTAGACCAATCACTCGGTTGCGTCTTAGGCTGGAAGGGAGGGATCAGCTGTTCTCCTTTTTCTCTGTCATTGCGAGGCCTGGGCTAAAGTGATTGGGAGAAACGGTGGTCTACAGGGAGTGAAGAGATTGGACAAACAGTAATCATTTCTAATCGTAATGGTTGCTAACCATGTGCAAGGCAGGTTCTGTCTCCTTCAGTCCTTAGAACAATCTTTCAGTGATGAGATTGTAGATGAGAACATGGAGGTGTGGAGAGGAGGAAGTGTAAGGGATGCTTCATTGTCAAGCAGTAGAATCTCAGGCTAAAAGAAGTTGAAGTAATAAAAGCCCATTTAATACCTTGTGGAGGGGGGTACCAAGAAGTTGAGAACTCCCTATCTACAGGTGTCTTCCCAGTGGGCTGGGGTGATGCCTCAGTTGGTAAAGGGCTTGCTATGTGGGCATGTGGACCCAAGTTCCTATCACCAAGGCTCCTGTAAAAGCCACTCTGGTGACCTCTGTCTGTAACCCCAGCACTGAGGGGCCTAGCGTGAAGGATCTCTGGGGCTTGCTGGCTAGTCAGTCTGGCTGAATCTGTGAGTTCCAGACCCCGGATCAAAAAACGAGATGGAGAGACATGGAGGAAGATACCCAGTGTTTGCCCATGGCCTCTCCACACATATGTACACATATTCATATGTACACACATACATATGTACAGAGAGAGAGAGAGAGAGAGAGAGAGAGAGAGAGAGAGAGAGAGAGAGAGAGAGAGAGAGAGAGAGAGAGATTCTTCCCAGATTTTCACCTTATTGCCTTCAGAAGCTGGATTATGTCTCCTTCCGTCTTGGCAAGATGGCTGCAGCAGGTGCCAGTGATTGGACCAATCATATGGCTACATCTAAGGCTTGAGGCACCAATCATCTGTTCATGGTGCTAGTTGTCTTTTTTTCTTTCTTTCTTTTTCTTTCTTTCTTTCTTTCTTTCTTTCTTTCTTTCTTTCTTTCTTTCTTTCTTTCTTTCTTTCTTTTTTTTGAGACAGGATCTCACTGTATAACCCTGGCTGTTCTAGAACTCTCTCTATAGACCAGGCAGGCCTTGAACTCACAGAGATTTGCTTGCCTCTGTCTCCTGGGAGCCAGGGATTAAAGGCGTGTTCCACCTTGCCCCGATATCTGTTTCTTTTTGAGTGTCCTACAGACTTCCTTCTGTGTCATAGTCCAGACCTGAGGTAAACCAAGCACTGACGACAGTATTGTTAAGACTGGTTTAAACTAGTCATAGGTGGCTGTTACCGTCATGAAGCTTGGGGGTGACATTTATCATGCTGCTGTGCCACCTTGCCTGCCCTAGAGACTCTACCTACTGAGTCCAAGACGCGAGAGAGAAGGAAGGAAGATAGCTTCTCCCACGGTGACTGGGGTAGAGTCCACGACCCGCTGTTCTGGCTGGACGATGAGCAGATCCCACTGTGTCCCACCTCTGAGATGGCAGTGGCAGATGGGGCCCATTTTGAAGACACCAGATGGGAGCTGTGCCAGTGAGGAGATACTGTCCTATGAAGCAGGATGGAGTCGTCCCAGCCTGAAGAAGACCTAGCTTCAAGCCATATTGTCCTCTGGATCACTGAAAGGCTGATGTAGGCGGAGAGTGGACTCTTTACAGGGACCCTGAAAAACAGGGAGGGCCCTCGTAGAGGACACAGGAAGCAGTGCAACTTCTGGGGTTTACCACCTGCTCTGAAGCTTGAGGACCTGGGCCCACACCTCATTCCATTTTTTTTTCACCTCACCTCAGTGACTATCAACCTGGGAAATCACCAGATTGCATATGCAGGCGCCTAAAAATACCCACTCCCCAAATCCCTGCTCAGGCAGTTCAGAGCATGGCAGAAGGCAGGTCCTCTCTCCCAACACCCTCTTTTCCTTGAGTTCTATGAGTAGGTCTCTCTCTCTCTCTCTCTCTCTCTCTCTCTCTCTCTCTCTCTCTCTCTCTCTCTCTCTCTCTCTCTCTCTCCTCTTTTGAGACAGAGTCTCGTGTAGCCTAGGTTGGCCTCAAATTCACTATGTAGCCTAGGATGACCTTGATACCGATCCTTCAGAGTGCTGGGATTATGAGTATGCACGGTCACTTCCATTTTTTTTCTTAAGAATT
This sequence comes from Peromyscus eremicus, assembly GCF_949786415.1. Lineage (NCBI taxonomy): Eukaryota > Metazoa > Chordata > Mammalia > Rodentia > Cricetidae > Peromyscus > Peromyscus eremicus. The sequence goes on along the minus strand of NW_026737549.1, from coordinate 13,151 downwards.
TTTTAATTCATTTTACGTACCAATCACAGATCCCCCTCTCTTCCCTCCTTCCATCCCCCACTCCCAGTTTTTGTGCCGCTGAGACCAACCCCAGGGCTCTGTGCATGCTAAGCAAGCATCCTGCCATCAGCGGATGCTTGGCCCTGGGTTTGCTCCCTTAACAAGTGGCCCATACACTGAAGATGGCCTGGATCTCCTTAGGGCCATTGTGGGGACCTCAGGCTTTTTCACATAGTGGCACCAGGCCGGGTAGGAGTACATCTTGACTTTTGCTATGTCCCTAGTTCCTGTGTGGCCCTGTTCATGTTATCCAGGCCCAGCCAGCGAGGACAAAGCCCCCTGTCACCTCTTTGTGGTGTTTCTTGAAGCTTGGCTGCTCAGCACCAGGTGTCAGTCACACCTTTTCTTCTTGCTCCAGGGGCACCAAGAAAACCGCAGGGTACCCTGCTGCCTCTGGCCACCCATGAACGGGACCATGGAGTCGGTTTAGAAGAAGCAAGCCACTCACTAAGGACCCTGGACACTCTGGGTGGCATTTCTGACACCCGGGAGCTTTTGGGAGGCTCTGACAGCTACTGGTGGGGGCTGGGAGATAGGTAGAAGGAGAGGGAAATACATTTTTAAAGATAACCTGGAGGCAAATATAATATTTATACTTATTTATCCTCAGAGCTCACTCGCAAGGCCCCAGACATGTCTAATGAGCAGGAATTGCAAAATGGCCATGAGTCCTACTTGTTTGCCTTTGCAGACTCTCCTAGCAGGCACGCGGACCCAGATTTTTCAACTGTGTGACCGCTGCAGGCAAAACGGCTGTAAGGAACACCAGAGTGTGTAGCAAGTGTCTGAGTCCCAGAGGCATGGAACCACAAAACTGCCAACCCAGGAAAATGAGGTGCGCCCGTCCCCTCCCCTTCACAGAACACAGAGCTTCCACACGTATGCCGGAGCTCAGGGTGCTGACATACATATGCACACACACATGCTCATGCTGACGTGCACTGAGATCTTCTAGATCCCCGTGCCTCTTTCACAGTCCTGTGGACACATCCCTGAATAACAATTCCATACATGCTCTCTGATGGGTGCAGTGGGTGTATTCTATGGCAGGATGCGTGATGGCTGTGGTCTTGTTCTGGTCAGGACTCTTACGTGCTCTGGTCATTCTGGACACATCATAAACGTGGCTTCCTGGACCATTGAGATGGCTCAGTAGGTAAGGGTGCTTGTCACCAAGCCTGAATTCAGTCCCTAAAACTCATGTGGTAGGAAGAGAAAGCCAACTCCTGCAAGCTGTCTTCTGACCTCATGTGGCGCATGCACACACGCACGCACACTCGCATGCACACACTCGCATGCACACACTTGCATGCACACGTAAATAAATGAATATAGAAAATAAACGTGATGTCCTGTGTGTATAATGATCATAAAGAGATTAAAGGGAAGAGAATACCATAGAATTTCCTATATGGTTAACTTGAACTCCAGTAGCCATGCAGAGCATCTATATGTACAGTTATACAAATACATCTACAAATACATATGCATATGTTCAAACAGAAAAATATGTGGTTATAAATAAATGTGTGCATATATAAACGCTGCACAACTGACTGGGGTTGGCTTCTGGGCCTTCCTCTTGGGGACGGAGGAAGACCTTAACTGTTGGGACTGCGTCTGCCCTGAGTCCTGGGCTGGGTTGGGCTTGCTGCTGCACCTCCTGAAATGGCCGGCGTTCCTTTCTTCGTAGCACTTACACAGTAGTCTAAGGGCTATCTGTGGTGCTGGGTTTTCCAGGCTGCAGCGGAGTGGGGTGGGGGCTGTGTCTTCTTGGTGAGCGCTCACTAAGAAGGTGCTCAATAAAGGACAGGTGACTGAAGGCAGGGCCCCTCTCTCCTGCTGCGTGTCCTTTCTGTGTCCTCTGACCACCAAGTGGGCACCAGAAGGGCCATTTCTTTTAATGCCAACCAACGGCAGTGAAATCCCAGGCTCTGTCTGCCATGTACAGCTGTCAAGCAGAGCACAAGGCCTGCAGTTTTTAACAAGAGGATTTCAGACCCTGGGCTGCTGGCAGCCGGGGTAACTGGAAACAGCATCTCTCCACATTACAGTTTGGATTTGGACGATCCCCCACAGGCTCACGTTTACATCAGTTGGTTACCAGGTGGTGGTGCTGCTTGGGGGAAGCCTAGGACCTTTAAGATTCAAGCCCTGGCTGGGGGGCTGGAGAGATGGCTCAGCAGTTAAAAGCACTTGACTGCTCTTCCAGAGGACCCGGGTTCAATTCCCAGCACCTACATGGCAGCTCACACCTGTCTGTAACTCCAAGATCGGACACAGACATACATGCAGGCAAAACACCAGTGCACGCTGGGTGTGGTGGCGCACATTCAGGAGGCAGAGGCAGATTTCTGTGAGTTTGAGCCCAGCCTGGTCCACAGAATGAGTTCCAGGACAGCCAGGGCTATTACACAGAGAAATCCTGTCTCAAAAAAAAACCAAACCAAAACAAACAAAAAAACACCAGTGCACATAAAATAAAAATAAATAAACTATTAAAAAAAAAAAGAATAAATGGTTCAAAAAGAAGAGTCAAGATCTGGCTGCAAGAAGCTGGTCTCTTCAGAGTCAAGGTCTTGAGGAGTCAAGGTCTTGAGGGGAATAGCCTGGCCCTACTTCCTTGCTCATTTCTGCTTTCTGGTTGGCCTCTATGGTGTGACCAGCTACCTCCTGCTCAGAGTGACAGAGACAATGATGTACTGCATCCACGGAACCTTCTGCTGGGTGTTTGGGCACAGCAAAGAGAAAAGGAACTCACACACCCTGTTTACATGAGGTGAGTTTCTTTCTCATGGTTGGATCCTGGTGCAGTCAGCTGGAGTGGATGACCCTGGCATGGCCTCCCTTTCCCTTTTCTTGAGGACTTTTGGGGGAAAGACACAAATCTCAAGAGTTGATGAGAAGGAAGGATCATGACAGCTTTGTTCAAACAGTGACCGTTTGTACTTGGATCCTGTTCTCCTCATCCCCCACCTTGTACATAGGGCTCAGCCCTGAGAGCTGCATTTCTAGTACAGTGTAAGGAGCTGAGTTTGAATCCCCAGAGCCCACATAAAATCCGGACACATAGCAGGAGCAGCTCTGATCTCAGTGCTCCTATGAGGAGACGGGAGGCAGAGACAGGAGGCTCTCTATAAACTTTGTGGAAACTGATGTATTCAGTGGAAAACAAAACAATAAAACAATATAAAGACCGGGTCTCAAACAAGAAGATTGCCCTCTGGCCTCCATACTCACACCATGATATGTATGTCCCACCCCACCACCACATGCGTCTCTCTCTCCTCTCTCTCTCTCTCTCTCTCTCTCTCTCTCTCTCTCTCTCTCTCTCTCTCTCTCTCTCTCTGTCTTTAGAAATATTGGTCCCACAGCTCTTCAGACCTGCCAACACACTCACCCCTGCCCCTCTCTCCTGCTCCCATCTCAGCCTTTCTCATGCCTGTTATTTTGAAGGATGTGGGGTAAGAGCACATCTGCATCATACTGAATTGTGGTGTAGTTCATGAAACAAGGAAGAATGTAGGTAAGCATGGTGCTACAAAAGCTGAATTTGTTCCAGGAGCATATTTGTTACTTTTGTGTCACCAGGACAAAATACCTAGTGGAAATAACTTCATGAGGAAAAAGATCTATGTGGGCTCAGGGATTCTGGAGATTTCGGGGAAGGCGTGGCAGGGCAGCTCCACCTGTGTAGTGGGAGTGTGAAGTGGCTGGTGTGGGCAACTCCACCCATGTGGTGGGAGTGTGAAGAAGTGGCTGGTGTGGGCAACTCCACCCATGTGGTGGGAGTGTGAAGAAGTGGCTGGTGTGGGCAACTCCACCCATGTGGTGGGAGTGTGAAGAAGTGGCTGGTGTGGGCAACTCCACCCATGTGGTGGGAGTGTGAAGTGGCTTGTGTTCATATGGTGGTAGACCAGGAAGCAGAGTCAGCTAGCCTGGAACCAGGGGTGGATATAACCATCAGAGGTGTGTCTCTAGTGACATTAATACTCCCACCAGCCAGGTTTCTCCTTCTGAAAGGCTCCACTGCCCTAAAAATAGCTCTACAAGCTAGGGACCAAAACCTAAAACATGAGCCTATAGGGACATTCTGGATTCAAACCACAGCAAGATAAAAGATAGGTCTTAGCAGAACTTCCGGAAGGCATTCTGACTCTATATGGCTGGAGCTGTTAAGAAGGGTTGTGAAAAGTTTGGGGGTGAGTCAGTGGGACAAGCATCTGTTAGAAAGGACCATGAGTAGTCTCCTTGACCTTAGGCCTCTCGGCCAGTGAGAGATGAATGCCATTTGGGAATCTCTGAACGAGAACTGAAGTCTATAGTTTTTAGCCTGTTCCACTTGGGAACCCGGCCCTGCTGACGCAGCTGGTATGTTCCTGTGATTGAGCCCCAAGCACACATGGTCCAGACAGTTCTTCTCCATCCTCCTGCGTCCAGGAGCAGCTGGCTGATGCTTTGGAGCATGTAGACGAGAAACCAAAGGAAACTTGCACCAGGGACCTAAAGCTCACGCCGCAAAAACAAGAGTGTTTTTGTCCCAAGGGGCAAGTGTCCATGTGGTCACCTCCTAGTGAGCCTCACAGAACCCTTCTGGCTCCAGCCTTCCCCAGGGACAGGGCCCTTCTTGATGTCCGGGGAGCTGACCTTTTCAAGAGGGGTGTTGGGGGAAGTGGGGCTACAGCTGGGCCCCTGACCCTCTGCCCTCTCCGGTTGCCGGAAGGACCACTTGCAATGGTGACTCAGCCCTTGGCCATGGGTGGTCGGGCTGCATTGGTTGGGCGGGGTCCTTGCAGCTGGCTGAGCCCGCTTCCGCCAGTCTGGGTCTTGCACTTTCTTCTTTCACCCTTGACTTTTAATTTTGGAAGTTTTCAAACCTATGGACTAGTTTGGAAGAATGGTGGCATTATTACCCATGAAGCCTGTGGGGAGGGTTGGTCGTTGAAACTGTTCCCCACGTTGTTACAGCCAACTCTGTTTGGGAGAGCATCTGCAGGTGAGTTTGGATACTGTGACTCTCATCTGCAAATGCTCCTCCGGAGAATAAGGCTGTCCTTTACAGTCACAGTGTCTCTGTTGCACGTGAGAAAATCAACAGCAGTTCCAAAACATCAGTCTTCAGGTCAGTCTCATTTCCCCATTGTTGTAAAATAAGGTTTTTATATAGTTTGTTTAAAGGAAATAATTTGGTCTCTGGGCTGGGAGCATGGCTCAGTGCTTGCCATGAAAGCATGAGGACCTGAGTTTGATTCCCAGGACCTACTTAATACATCTGTGGTGGTGACAGACAGATCCCCAGAGCTTGCTAGACAGCCAGCTTAGCCTGCTTGAGCTGCAGGCCAGCGAGAGACCCTGTCTAAAACACTGGTGGGTGGAGCTGGAGAGATGGCTCCGGCCTAGGAGTGCTTACTGCTCATGCAGAGGACCTAAGTTCAGCTCCCAGCACCCGCGTGAGGCAGCTCACAATCACCTGGAATTGCAGCTCCAGGGGATAGACGCCCTTTTCTGGCCTCCACAGGCACCTGCACACATGAGGCTTTCATACATAGACATAAACATAGGCGTGAATAAAAATAAAATAAATCTTTAGAGATGAATTAATTAATTAAAAAAGGTGCATGATCCCTGAGTAATGGCTATACCTGAGGTTGTACTCTAGCCTCCACACCACACATACGTGCACACGTGCAGCCTCACACGTATGAACATGTGCATGCATGTGTACAATCTCATACATATGTACATGTGTGTGCACATATACAACCTCACATGTATGAAAATGTGTGTGCCTACATTCAAGCTCACACAAATGAACGTGGGTGTGCACATGTGCAGCCTTATACTTATGATCATGAATGTGTGCACTTACAGCCTCACACATAGGGATTTGTGTGGTGTGTGTGCACATGTGCAGCCTCACACATATGAACGTGTGTGTGCACACATTTGAACTCTAGTCTAATCAAGTAATACATTTTTATGTTTTACATTTGATCTTTTAAGACCTAGAACCACCCTCTTAACTTTTTTTCTTACTATGTTTCATTCTTAAAGATTCTAGGCCTTTTGTTTTGGTACAGGTTTTCTGTTAGATTTACTGACTTCCTTCTGAAGTCGTTTTACTGGCTCCCAGTCTCTGGTTTTGTTGTAAACTGAAGTTAGTCCTAGTTGCTGGCAGCTGGCTGCTGAGACCCGGAGTAGACAGGAGTAGACAGGCCTCACAAGGCCCTGGGGTCTGGGCAGCTTGTGTTACTGTGCACCAGGACTATGTCCAAATTTATTTCAACTTTTCTTTCTTTCTTTCTTCCTTTTTCTTTCTTTCTTCCTTTCTTCCTTTCTTCCTTTCTTCCTTCCTTCCTTTCTTTCTTTCTTTCGTTCTTTCTTCCTCCCTCCCTCCCTCCCTCCCTTCCTTCCTTCCTTCCTTTCTTCCTTTTTTTTCTTTTTTGAGACAGGTTATGCTATGTAGCCCCCGCTTGCCTGCCACACCTGGTCCTTCTGCCTCAGCCTCCTGAAGGCTCGGGTTCCAGCATGTGCTTCCAGGCCTAGTTTTTTTTGAACCTCCTTGATGTGCAACTTGAAAACATGACACAGACTTAGGAAGATCACCTACTATATGCCAACCCCTTCTTTGAAAAATGTCATTTATTATTGTGTGTATGTGACATGTGTGGGGGTACACATGTCAGGACGTGCATGTGAATGTCAGCAATGCTGGGATTAAAGGCGTACGCCATCATGACTTGTATACCATGCATCCCAAAGGCAGTGCTCACACTCTACGACTCAGTTACAGCCTGACTCCTAACCTTCCCCTGAGTACTTTTCCTCCCCAGTCCTTATGTGTGTATTCTCTTCGGGTGCCCCTCACCTCTGCACCCCATAACCTTTTTGCTTCTTTGAGGTCACTTGGCCTGGATGCCCCGCCCCTCAGCACCCCAAGTTCATTTATCCCTCAGTGCCCAGCTCCAACACTGTCTTGTAGAAACTACTCCCACCTCCACCCAAACTCAGCCTCACGGTCTTGAGGTCTTTTGCCTGCACCATCATCTCAGTGCTTCCTGCCCGGTGCACAAGCTTTGCTTGTAGCTGGTTGAGCAAGCTCTCAGGAGTCAGCGGTTCAAATCCCAGGCCCTTCACACACTGTGTGACCTTGCATGTGTCAATTCACCTGAAACTTCATTTTCCTCACTCCTAAGAGGAAGAAGATTGTCAAGGACAAGGCTTCATGATGCTTCCGAATCCAATGATGCTTTCACAGAGTGCTTGGCAGGGTGAGTGTGAGCTCCTGGCAGACTCTGAGCACTGTGTGAGCAGAAGCCCTGCTGCCTGGATTTCTTTCCTGGACCCCACATGCAGCCTGACACAGAGCAGCTGGGGATGTCCTGAGGGTCATTTCCCCTAAATACCAAACGGGTCCCGGCAGATGCCAGAGACCTGGGGCTTGCCTGCATTTTGGCATTTCTTCATCACCCTCCTCAGTGTGGGGCAAGACTCGGCTGGGCCCACAGCCAGCAATAAAGCGGATGCTAATCATATCATTATATGCTGAATAATTAACTGTCATTTAAATATTCATATGTTGTTGGGGGCAAGGCCTTTTATCAGTATCTGGGGACATGTCAGCAGAGGAAAGAGATGGATGTCACCAAGGCTGACTTTGCCTGTGAAGGGCGACCTGGGGTCCAGGGAGAGCCATTGCGATGGCCACCAGACAGTCAGCTAATATATAACTGCAATATTCTCACGTGATAAACGACAACTTCATAAACGCTTGATGCATATGCGCAAGCCTAAAACAATATTGGAAGCATTAATTTCATTTGACTAATGCTTATCTATATTTTATTTGGTTCCATCTTTGAAGAAGCCCCTCTTTCCTTCAGGGCAAGGGCGGTAGGGCCGGAGGACTGCTGAGGGGCTAGAGCAGCCCAGGGTGGCACTTCCTGCTAGTTCTGCCTTCCGGACAGTGTGGCTTGGGACATCTGTCATGGACTGCCTCTGAGTGTTGGAGACCTGCCTGAGAGTTTGCCTCTAGCCCCATGGGATAACTCGGCCTCTCTGGTGGCATCAGGGGAGAGCAGTGTGGGTATCTCGGGTCTGGCCAGGAGGAACAAAGCTATGTAGATGGCCACTTGCTGTCAGGGATGAACCAAGAGGGGAGGCCCTGAGGACAGAAGGACGGGCATGTGGGGCCTGTTCTGAAGTGACTGCCCCGTGGTGAGGTTTGGATGGGGAAGGGAGCAGGAGGAGAGGAAGGGAGTCAGGGAGGATGAGAAGACACGAAAACCAAGAGGGAGAGAATGGCACCTAAAGGTCTGGGGATGGGTGGGCTGGCTGTTCTGGGGGAGAAAAGCAGCTTGGTAGGGGGCTAATAACAAGGGTTCTAGAACTGGAGAGTCATGGGTTGGGCTCTAGCTGTGCCTTTAACCAGCTGTGTTTCTTTAGAACCCCCTGTTTTCAACTCTGTTTCCACCTGTAAAATGTGAACTGGTGTTTAGTGGATGGGTCCATTGTCTATTCTGTGTGGATTCTAAGAAGAGACCTCAAACTTGGCGGCTTTAAATAATGTTTCTCACCACATTGGTGGGTTAATGGCTTACCTGGTCCTTCTTCTGAGGATCTCACATAGCTCCATCAAGGATCAGCTGGAATCATCCATCAGGAGGTCCGAATGGCTGGTGGTGGTATTGATAATGATGATGTTGGTGGTGATGTTGATGGTGATGGTGGTGGTGATGGTGGTGATATTGATGGTGATGGTGGTGGTGATATTGGTGGTGGTGATGGTGGTGGTGATGTTGGTGGTGGTAGAGGAGGTGGTGGAGGTGGTGGTGGTGGTGGTGATGGTGGTGGTGATGGTGGTGGTGATGGTGGTGGTGATGTTTTTGTTGGTGATGTTGGTGGTGATGTTGGTAGTGGTGGTGGTGGTGGTGGTGGTGATGATGGTGGTGGTGATGTTGTTGGTGGTGGTGATGATGGTGGTGATGTTGGTGGTGGTGGAGGAGGTGGTGGAGGAGGTGGTGGAGGTGGTGGTGGTGATGGTGGTGGTGATGGTGGTGGTGATGGTGGTGGTGATGTTTTTGTTGGTGATGTTGGTGGTGATGTTGGTAGTGATGGCGGTGGTGGTGGTGGTGGTGGTGGTGGTGGTGTTGGTGATGTTGTTGTTGGTGGTGATGGTGATGGTGATGTTGGTAGTGATGGCGGTGGTGGTGGTGGAGGTGGTATGATGATAGTGGTGGGTATCTGCTTTCAAGAACCCTCTACAGTCAGCTGACTTTTGTTTCCTTTCAGGACCTCACTCTTGCTGGCTGTCCGCCGAGGAGACCCTCAACTCTGAGTCAGCCATAGTCACTGGCCTGGGGATTTCTTCAGCATGGCCACTGATGACATCAAGCAAGAGCCTGTACCCAAGACAAGCAGCGTGGAGGGACGTTGTCACCTCTCCAGGTCTGCCCACATATATGGGAGGGGATAGTACTAGGGTGTGAATACCAGGGCACTGGAGTTGTCAGAGTGACTCTCAAGTCTTTCCATCACGTCTAACAATGGCGGCAGTAACTGCTCGGTACCAATTACTCACTGTCTCCATGTTTTGTGAACTTTCTCATCTAACCTACAGAATAACCCAGTGAAGGAATGTGGAGCTCAAGGAGTCCCCACTCTGACCAGGGGAAGCCAGGGGCACTGTGGACTGGGTCATGGCCACCGTGTGATCAAATACCCAGAGTTACTGATGAAGACAAACCACAGAAGATGCTCCAGACACACTCTGGTCCAGGTCTGGTCACTAACACCCCTAAATAACCCAGCTGGGACTTGGCTTCCTCTGACAGCCTCATCTGTCTGTATCCAGTACCCACAGGAATGCTACCTTCATACCCCCTGAATGCTCACATGACTTTCCCGCAGCACACTCGGGCCAAAATGAGGACCACGGAGGATAATACTGGGCGTGGTTCTCTCTATTTGAAGCACTTGTCTGTTGGTGCTTCAGGCCTCAGCTTCAATATGCACTGGTTCTTTGTGGCTGAGGTAATAGCTTACCATACTTGATAGCCTTAGCACATATTTATCATCTTGGGATCTGAGGGCCAGGAGTCTGAGATGGCTTTCACTGGACTAAACTCAATCAAGGGGTGGCTCCGTTTCCTTGTTGTCCTGGTTTCCTTGGCTCTGGGCCCCTTCCTGTCTCTGTCTCTGTAGCCAGCTGCGGCTGGTCACATCTGTCTCATGGGGCATCACTCTGACTTGGCTCCTCCAGGACACATGACAACACTGTTGACCCAGGACAAGCTCTCTGTTGTAAGTCAGCTGGTTAGTAACGAACTATACTCACTGCCTTAGTTCCCCATGGGTCAAGTGACATAGCGGATTCTCAGTCTCCAGGATTAGGACTCTAGCGTCTTAGGCAGTTCTGCTACCAGGGACTCGCGGGGGTGGATGCTCCGCCTCCTGTCTCGTGTCATCCTTTACTTTCCCCTTTGTCACTCATAGCTCTCCAAGGTCTGGAGCTCACGCTAGAGCCAAGCAAAATGTAAATTTAGTCTCTGGACATGAGATAAGGAAAAATGATAACATGTGGAAAAGAAAGAAATGGAAGGAGAGGGAAGGGACGGGGAAAGGACAGGGAGGAGAAGACAAGATGAAGGAGCAAAGGCACTTGCCACATTTATACATTTTAAAAACTCTGTGCTGGCCCATAGATGGCCAGTTTGCTCCTGGGCCTCCTATTAGACCAAGGCCCCCTGTGTCCCAGCGTGAGCCAAAGTTGGGGCTGCAGAGATATCATCAGCACCTTAGCATTGGGCCATCAGTGTCGTACCCCTGGGCACACTGAGCAGGTCTTCTCTGGGACAGAGTGGCCAGAACTGGAGCCTGTATCCAGTGCCCCTTAGCGGGACGTCTTGTGCAATGCACAACCTGCACACGGTCTGTGGCTCTGTCCTGCTGTCCTATACAGCGTGTGACACAATGCACAAGTGCGGGCGGCGTGCTTGTTGAGTGTGTAATTGAATGAAACCCGGTGCCTTTCATTCACTCTGCACCCTGCTCAGGGATCTGTGACCTCCTCAGAGCGTTGGGCTCTTCATAACAGGCTCTAGCCACAGGCACAGTAGATACTGTATGCATGTGTGTGAGCATCAATTACCGGCTTCATTGACCTGGAACCCGGAGTGGGAGCCTGTGCAGGAAGTGACCATGGCCCGGACTGGAAAGACCAGGTCAGGGAGCTGAACCTTGGGGCTTCTGTCCTGCCCTGGCAGCTGCCCCAGATGCTTCCTTCCCACTCTCTCCCCTCACCCCCTACCCCCACACATTCGAGATTCCCGGGAGGTCGAGCCTGGTGTAATTACAGGGTATCTGCTGCTTCCCTATAAATCTAATAGACTTTTTGGCCTTGTCAGATTAAAACTTACCTATCAACCCGCCGCAGTCCTCTAGATCTCCCTAAATCTGTACTTGGAGAGAATTTATGGCCAGGAATTGCATTTTGCAAAATGATTAAAGTTGCCAAACAGCCATAAAAAGTTGCAGGAGGAGATATGGTTTTTTGAAAGTCTGCTTAATTTATAAGGGGTGGAAGGTTTATTGTCATTTAGAGTCCACAGCAAGGCAGCGATGGAGCGTTTGGCGGCAGCTGTGCACAGCTGCTCTTGCTTTATGCCTTTTACATGTTTTTAAATTGCCCTGTTTGAATCGGGCTTCTGCAGCCGCCGCCGAAGCAGCCTGGTTTGCGGGAAGGGTGGTTCCCCCTGCCCTCTGACGCTGGCCTCTCTTGCCCTACTCCTTAAATTACCCAAGACTCACCTTCCAGAAGTGTTCCTGAATGATCCAGCCTCAAGATGACCGCTCCCTGCCTTCCCCTGTCCTCCTCGGCTAGCCCCCCCCCCCCCCCCCCCCCCGGTGAAACACCAGCAAGCACCCACATGTGCAAAGCTTTTAGGTTTATAGGCGGTTTCGCGGGTCGTGTCTTAGCACTTGTCGTCCTGTATTAAATGATTAAACAAGATCAAACACTCAGGGCTCTAAACGCCTGGTGTTACCTCGTGAGCTAATAAATAGCATTAGGGCTCCCGTTTATTGACCACATGCGAGACACGGGAGCCTGTGCCTCACACCCCTAGCACATTAATTCACAGAATCTTGGCTGCCACTGCGGGAGACAGCGGTCAGTTCTACCTGGGTTTTGGAAGTGTGAGGAACTTAAGGCCCAGGTCATGCACTCAACACTCCTTGCACGTTAGCTACTATTAGTAATGCCATTAGGGCCAGCGTCTCACTTAGCTGTCTCACAGGCTGGCACGGAGCATCCCCCAGGTGGATGCTGCTGAGGGCGAGCCTGCATGCCTGCATGAACTGAACTGTCCCAATTGCTGTTTCTTATCCCCACCCGACCCCCCACTTCCCGTTACAGACATCAGAGCCTGGATCATCTGACGTCCAACGTAGTACTGAGCCCAGTGTTTGACGTATCTTAGTTCTTTATTCGTTAGAAAGACGACTGGGTACATACAATCCCCATGCCCTCTGAGGACAGTTTTAGGACTCCCATCCTGCAGAAGGGAGGAGGCCGAGGGTGTCTGACACCTGCTCAAATCACAGCCACCGTGTCAGAGCCAGGATTTTGGATTCCAAGCGCCATGTTTTGTTTTGTTGTTTGGTTTTCTCACCAGCGCCCACCTAACCACCTGCCAGGCATTTGGGGGCGATTCAGAAGCTTTTCTTCTTCATCACCATCCTGTCTAGTATTTATTAAATATCCATCACTCACCAGCTGCATAGACTCACAAGGAAGCCTCATAACATCCTGGCGAAGTGTGTATTATTTCCCTCGTTTTACTGATGTAGAAACAGATCGAAGGAGGTTATGCAGTGATTGGCTGAGCTGATTTCAGAAGCAAGGGTCAGCATGACTGGGATAAAGGCCGACAAGGGGCATCCTGCAAACCAGCTTGGCAAGGGCTGGCAGGAGGGTCAGAAGCTTCTAGAAGACTATTTCCCAACTGGCCTTTGAGGACAGAGTGGAGCTTTGTCAAACAGTTGATAGGAATTGTTCTCTGGGCAAGCAAGAGCAGAGCTGGCTGGGGTGG
>NW_026737548.1:0-37625 GCF_949786415.1 Peromyscus eremicus | reverse complement strand
GTAGGATCAGAAACTGCATGTGATACAGCTCCATTTAGGACTGGGAAACAAATGCTAGCTCGCCTTACAAGAAACACACTCCGCTTTTGAGAAAAGAGCACTCTTCTACTCTACTGTGTTTCCTATGGGGTCCGAACAGTGAGCTTGCTCAGAACAAAAGAACTGTGCTTCCTACACACATGGACCATATGTAGTTCAACTCTGCTTAGGAAACTGACAAGAACAGTAGCTCCTATTCAGTCCAATACACTGTACTTGCTGGGAACAGACGCCAGTGCTATTTGCACTGTGTATGGCAATAGGAGCACAATAGTGACTCTTCTTATCAGAAAACAACTCTTGCTCATAGGACCAGAAACTGCATGGGATTCAACTCCATTTCTGACTGGGAAACAAACACTAGCTCGCCTTACAAGAAAGACACTCTGATTTTGAGAAAAGAGCACTCTTCTACTCTACTGTGTTTCCTACGGGGTCCGAATAGTGATCTTGCTCAGAACAAAAGAACTGTGCTTCCTACACACAGGGGCCATATCTAGTTCAACTCTGCTTAGGAAACTGACAAGAACAGTAGCTCCGCTTCAGTCCAATACACTGTACTTGCTGGGAACAGACGCGGGTGTTATTTGCACTGTGTATGTAAATGGGAGCACAATAGTGACTTTCCTTACCAGAAAAAAACTCTTGGACATAGGACAAAAATCTGGATGTGATTCAACTCCATTTAGGACTGGGAAACTAACGCTATCTCGCATTACAAAAAACACACTCTGCTTTTGAGAAAAGAGCACTCTTCTATTCTACTGTGTTTTCTAGGGGGTCTGAACAGTGAGCTTGCTCAGAACAAAAGTACTGTGCTTCCTACACACACGGGCCATATCTAGTTCATCTCTGCTTAGGAAACTGACAAGAACAGTAGGTCCGCTTCAGTCCAATACACTGTACTTGCTGGGAACAGATGCGAGGGCTATTTGCACTGTGTATAGCAATGGGAGCGCAATAGTGACTTTCCTTACCAGAAAACAAATCTTGCTCGTAGGACCAGAAACTGCATGGGATTCAACTAAATTTCTGACTGGGAAACAAACACTAGCTCGCCTTACAAGAAACACACTCTGCTTTTGAGAAAAGAGCACTCTTCTACTCTACTGTGTTTTCTATGGGGTCCGAACAGTGAGCTTGCTCAGAACAAAAGAACTGTGCTTCCTACACACACGGGCCATATCTAGTTCAACTCTGCTTAGGAAACTGACAAGAACAGTAGCTCTGCTTCAGTCCAATACACTGTACTTGCTGGGAACAGATGCGAGTGCTATTTGCACTGTGTATTGCAATGGGAGCGCAATAGTGACTTTATTACCAGAAAACAACTCTTGCTCGTAGTACCAAAAACTGGATGTGATTCAACTCCATTTAGGACTGGGAAACAAAGGCTAGCTCGCCTTACAAGAAACACACTCTGCTTTTGAGAAAACAGCACTCTTCTACTCTACTGTGTTTCCTATGGGGTCCAAACAGTGAGCTTGCTCAGAACAAAAGAACTGTGCTTCCTACACACACGGGCCATATCTAGTTCAACTCTGCTTAGGAAACTGACAAGAACGGTAGCTCCTCTTCAGTCCAATACACTGTACTAGCTGGGAACAGACGCCAGTGCTCTTTGCCCTGTGTATGGCAATGGGAGCACAATAGTGACTCTTCTTATCAGAAAACAGCTCTTGCTCGTAGGACAGGAAACTGCATGGGATTCAACTCCATTTCTGACTGGGAAACAAACACTAGCTCGCTTTACAAGAAACACACTCTGCTTTTGAGAAAAGAGCACTCTTCTACTCTACTGTGTTTCCTAAGGGGTCCGATCAATGAGCTTGCTCAGAACAAAAGAAGTGTGCTTCCTGCTCACACTGGCCATATGTAGTTCAACTCTGCTCAGGAAACTGACAAGAACAGTAGCTCCATTTCAGTCCAATACACTGTACTTGCTGGGAACAGACGCCAGGGCTATTTGCACTGTGTATGGCAATAGGAGCGCAATAGTGACTCTTATTATCAGAAAACAACTCTTGCTCGTAGGACCAGAAACTGCATGGGATTCAACTCCATTTAGGACTGGGAAACAAACGCTATCTCGCATTACAAAAAACACACTCTGCTTTTGAGAAAAGAGCACTCTTCTACTCTACTGTGTTTTCTAGGGGGTCTGAACAGTGAGCTTGCTCAGAACAAAAGTACTGTGCTTCCTACACACACGGGCCATATCTAGTTCATCTCTGCTGAGGAAACTGACAAGAACATTAGGTCCGCTTCAGTCCAATACACTGTACTTGCTGGGAACAGACGCGAGTGCTATTGGCACTGTGTAATGCAATGGGAGCGCAATAGTGACTTTCCTTACCAGAAAACAACTCTTGCTCGTAGGACCAGAAACTGCATGTGATACAGCTCCATTTAGGACTGGGAAACAAATGCTAGCTCGCCTTACAAGAAACACACTCTGCTTTTGAGAAAAGAGCACTCTTCTACTCTACTGTGTTTGCTATGGGGTCCGAACAGTGAGCTTGCTCAGAACAAAAGAACTGTGCTTCCTACACACACGGACCATATGTAGTTCAACTCTGCTTAGGAAACTGACAAGAACAGTAGCTCCTATTCAGTCCAATACACTGTACTTGCTGGGAACAGACGCCAGTGCTATTTGCACTGTGTATGACAATAGGAGCAAAATAGTGACTCTTCTTATTATAAAACAACTCTTGCTCATAGGACCAGAAACTGCATGGGATTCAACTCCATTTCTGACAGGGAAACAAACACTAGCTCGCCTTACAAGAAAGACACTCTGATTTTGAGAAAAGAGCACTCTTCTACTCTACTGTGTTTCCTACGGGGTCCGAATAGTGATCTTGCTCAGAACTAAAGAACTGTGCTTCCTACACACAGGGGCCATATCTAGTTCAACTCTGCTTAGGAAACTGACAAGAACAGCAGCTCCGCTTCAGTCCAATACACTGTACTTGCTGGGAACAGACGCGAGTGTTATTTGCACTGTGTATGTAAATGGGAGCACAATAGTGACTTTCCTTACCAGAAAACAACTCTTGCTCGTAGGACCAGAAACTGCATGGGATTCAACTCCATTTCTGACTGGGAAACAAACACTAGCTCGCCTTACAAGAAACACACTCTGCTTTTGAGAAAAGAGCACTCTTCTACTCTACTGTGTTTCCTATGTGGTCCAAACAGTGAGCTTGCTCAGAACAAAAGAACTGTGCTTCCTACACACACGGGCCATATCTAGTTCAACTCTGCTTAGGAAACTGACAAGAACGGTAGCTCCTCTTCAGTCCAATACACTGTACTAGCTGGGAACAGACGCCAGTGCTATTTGCCCTGTGTATGGCAATAGGAGCACAATAGTGAGTCTTCTTATCAGAAAACAGCTCTTACACATAGGACAAGAAACTGCATGGGATTCAACTCCATTTCTGACTGGGAAACAAACACTAGCTTGCTTTACAAGAAACACACTCTGCTTTTGAGAAAAGAGCACTCTTCTACTCTACTGTGTTTCCTATGGGGTCCGATCATTGAGCTTGCTCAGAACAAAAGAACTGTGCTTCCTACACACACGGGCCATATCTAGTTCAACTCTGCTCAGGAAACTGACAAGAACAGTAGCTCCTCTTCAGTCCAATACAATGTACTTGCTGGGAACAGACGCGAGTGCTATTGGCACTGTGTAATGCAATGGGAGCGCAATAGTGACTTTCCTTACCAGAAAACAACTCTTGCTCGTAGGATCAGAAACTGCATGTGATACAGCTCCATTTAGGACTGGGAAACAAATGCTAGCTCGCCTTACAAGAAACACACTCCGCTTTTGAGAAAAGAGCACTCTTCTACTCTACTGTGTTTCCTATGGGGTCCGAACAGTGAGCTTGCTCAGAACAAAAGAACTGTGCTTCCTACACACACGGACCATATGTAGTTCAACTCTGCTTAGGAAACTGACAAGAACAGTAGCTCCTATTCAGTCCAATACACTGTACTTGCTGGGAACAGACGCCAGTGCTATTTGCACTGTGTATGGCAATAGGAGCACAATAGTGACTCTTCTTATCAGAAAACAACTCTTGCTCATAGGACCAGAAACTGCATGGGATTCAACTCCATTTAGGACTGGGAAACAAAGGCTAGCTCGCCTTACAAGAAACACACTCTGCTTTTGAGAAAAGAGCACTCTTCTACTCTACTGTGTTTCCTATGGGGTCCAAACAGTGAGCTTGCTCAGAACAAAAGAACTGTGCTTCCTACACACACGGGCCATATCTAGTTCAACTCTGCTTAGGAAACTGACAAGAACGGGAGCTCCTCTTCAGTCCAATACACTGCACTAGCTGGGAACAGACACCAGTGCTATTTGCCCTGTGTATGGCAATAGGAGCACAGTAGTGACTCTTCTTATCAGAAAACAGCTCTTACTCATAGGACAAGAAACTGCATGGGATTCAACTCCATTTCTGACTGGGAAACAAACACTAGCTCGCTTTACAAGAAACACACTCTGCTTTTGAGAAAAGAGCACTCTTCTACTCTACTGTGTTTCCTATGGGGTCCGATCATTGAGCTTGCTCAGAACAAAAGAACTGTGCTTCCTACACACACGGGCCATATCTAGTTCAACTTTGCTCAGGAAACTGACAAGAACAGCAGCTCCTCTTCAGTCCAATACACTGTACTTGCTGGGAACAGACGCGAGTGCTATTGGCACTGTGTAATGCAATGGGAGCGCAATAGTGACTTTCCTTACCAGAAAACAACTCTTGCTCGTAGGACCAGAAACTGCATGTGATACAGCTCCATTTAGGACTGGGAAACAAATGCTAGCTCGCCTTACAAGAAACACACTCTGCTTTTGAGAAAAGAGCACTCTTCTACTCTTCTGTGTTTCCTATGGGGTCCGAACAGTGAGCTTGCTCAGAACAAAAGAACTGTGCTTCCTACACACACGGACCATATGTAGTTCAACTCTGCTTAGGAAACTGACAAGAACAGTAGCTCCTATTCAGTCCAATACACTGTACTTGCTGGGAACAGACGCCAGTGCTATTTGCACTGTGTATGGCAATAGGAGCACAATAGTGACTCTTCTTATCAGAAAACAACTCTTGCTCATAGGACCAGAAACTGCATGGGATTCAACTCCATTTCTGACAGGGAAACAAACACTAGCTCGCCTTACAAGAAAGACACTATGATTTTGAGAAAAGAGCACTCTTCCACTCTACTGTGTTTCCTACGGAGTCCAAATAGTGATCTTGCTCAGAACAAAAGAACTGTGCTTCCTACACAAAGGGGCCATATCTAGTTCAACTCTGCTTAGGAAACTGACAAGAACAGTAGCTCCGCTTCAGTCCAATACACTGTACTTGCTGGGAACAGACGCGAGTGTTATTTGCACTGTGTATGTAAATGGGAGCGCAATAGTGACTTTCCTTACCAGAAAACAACTCTTGCTCATAGGATCAGAAACTGCATGGGATTCAACTCCATTTCTGACTGGGAAACAAACACTAGCTCGCCTTACAAGAAACACACTCTGCTTTTGAGAAAAGAGCACTCTTCTACTCTACTGTGTTTTCTATGGGGTCCGAACAGTGAGCTTGCTCAGAACAAAAGAACTGTGCTTCCTACACACACGGGCCATATCTAGTTCAACTCTGCTTAGGAAACTGACAAGATCAGTAGCTCCGCTTCAGTCCAATACACTGTACTTGCTGGGAACAGATGCGAGTGCTATTTGCACTGTGTATTGCAATGGGAGCGCAATAGTGACTTTATTACCAGAAAACAACTCTTGCTCGTAGTACCAAAAACTGGATGTGATTCAACTCCATTTAGGACTGGGAAACAAAGGCTAGCTCGCCTTACAAGAAACACACTCTGCTTTTGAGAAAAGAGCACTCTTCTACTCTACTGTGTTTCCTATGGGGTCCGAACAGTGAGCTTGCTCAGAACAAAAGAACTGTGCTTCCTACACACACGGGCCATATCTAGTTCAACTCTGCTTAGGAAACTGACAAGAACGGTAGCTCCTCTTCAGTCCAATACACTGTACTAGCTGGGAACAGACGCCAGTGCTATTTGCCCTGTGTATGGCAATAGGAGCACAATAGTGACTCTTCTTCTCAGAAAACAGCTCTGACTCATAGGACAAGAAACTGCATGGGATTCAACTCCATTTCTGACTGGGAAACAAACACTAGCTCGCTTTACAAGAAACACACTCTGCTTTTGAGAAAAGAGCACTCTTCTACTCTACTGTGTTTCCTATGGGGTCCGATCATTGAGCTTGCTCAGAAGAAAAGAACTGTGCTTCCTACACACACGGGCCATATCTAGTTCAACTCTGCTCAGGAAACTGACAAGAACAGTAGCTCCTCTTCAGTCCAATACACTGTACTTGCTGGGAACAGACGCGAGTGCTATTGGCACTGTGTAATGCAATGGGAGCGCAATAGTGACTTTCCTTACCAGAAAACAACTCTTGCTCGTAGGACCAGAAACTGCATGTGATACAGCTCCATTTAGGACTGGGAAACAAAGGCTAGCTCGCCTTACAAGAAACACACTCTGCTTTTGAGAAAACAGCACTCTTCTACTCTACTGTGTTTCCTATGGGGTCCAAACAGTGAGCTTGCTCAGAACAAAAGAACTGTGCTTCCTACACACACGGGCCATATCTAGTTCAACTCTGCTTAGGAAACTGACAAGAACGGTAGCTCCTCTTCAGTCCAATACACTGTACTAGCTGGGAACAGACGCCAGTGCTCTTTGCCCTGTGTATGGCAATGGGAGCACAATAGTGACTCTTCTTATCAGAAAACAGCTCTTGCTCGTAGGACAGGAAACTGCATGGGATTCAACTCCATTTCTGACTGGGAAACAAACACTAGCTCGCTTTACAAGAAACACACTCTGCTTTTGAGAAAAGAGCACTCTTCTACTCTACTGTGTTTCCTAAGGGGTCCGATCAATGAGCTTGCTCAGAACAAAAGAAGTGTGCTTCCTGCTCACACTGGCCATATCTAGTTCAACTCTGCTCAGGAAACTGACAAGAACAGTAGCTCCATTTCAGTCCAATACACTGTACTTGCTGGGAACAGACGCCAGGGCTATTTGCACTGTGTATGGCAATAGGAGCGCAATAGTGACTCTTATTATCAGAAAACAACTCTTGCTCGTAGGACCAGAAACTGCATGGGATTCAACTCCATTTAGGACTGGGAAACAAACGCTATCTCGCATTACAAAAAACACACTCTGCTTTTGAGAAAAGAGCACTCTTCTACTCTACTGTGTTTTCTAGGGGGTCTGAACAGTGAGCTTGCTCAGAACAAAAGTACTGTGCTTTCTACACACACGGGCCATATCTAGTTCATCTCTGCTGAGGAAACTGACAAGAACATTAGGTCCGCTTCAGTCCAATACACTGTACTTGCTGGGAACAGACGCGAGTGCTATTGGCACTGTGTAATGCAATGGGAGCGCAATAGTGACTTTCCTTACCAGAAAACAACTCTTGCTCGTAGGACCAGAAACTGCATGTGATACAGCTCCATTTAGGACTGGGAAACAAATGCTAGCTCGCCTTACAAGAAACACACTCTGCTTTTGAGAAAAGAGCACTCTTCTACTCTACTGTGTTTGCTATGGGGTCCGAACAGTGAGCTTGCTCAGAACAAAAGAACTGTGCTTCCTACACACACGGACCATATGTAGTTCAACTCTTCTTAGGAAACTGACAAGAACAGTAGCTCCTATTCAGTCCAATACACTGTACTTGCTGGGAACAGACGCCAGTGCTATTTGCACTGTGTATGACAATAGGAGCAAAATAGTGACTCTTCTTATTATAAAACAACTCTTGCTCATAGGACCAGAAACTGCATGGGATTCAACTCCATTTCTGACAGGGAAACAAACACTAGCTCGCCTTACAAGAAAGACACTCTGATTTTGAGAAAAGAGCACTCTTCTACTCTACTGTGTTTCCTACGGGGTCCGAATAGTGATCTTGCTCAGAACTAAAGAACTGTGCTTCCTACACACAGGGGCCATATCTAGTTCAACTCTGCTTAGGAAACTGACAAGAACAGTAGCTCCGCTTCAGTCCAATACACTGTACTTGCTGGGAACAGACGCGAGTGTTATTTGCACTGTGTATGTAAATGGGAGCACAATAGTGACTTTCCTTACCAGAAAACAACTCTTGCTCGTAGGACCAGAAACTGCATGGGATTCAACTCCATTTCTGACTGGGAAACAAACACTAGCTCGCCTTACAAGAAACACACTCTGCTTTTGAGAAAAGAGCACTCTTCTACTCTACTGTGTTTCCTATGTGGTCCAAACAGTGAGCTTGCTCAGAACAAAAGAACTGTGCTTCCTACACACACGGGCCATATCTAGTTCAACTCTGCTTAGGAAACTGACAAGAACGGTAGCTCCTCTTCAGTCCAATACACTGTACTAGCTGGGAACAGACGCCAGTGCTATTTGCCCTGTGTATGGCAATAGGAGCACAATAGTGACTCTTCTTATCAGAAAACAGCTCTTACACATAGGACAAGAAACTGCATGGGATTCAACTCCATTTCTGACTGGGAAACAAACACTAGCTCGCTTTACAAGAAACACACTCTGCTTTTGAGAAAAGAGCACTCTTCTACTCTACTGTGTTTCCTATGGGGTCCGATCATTGAGCTTGCTCAGAACAAAAGAACTGTGCTTCCTACACACACGGGCCATATCTAGTTCAACTCTGCTCAGGAAACTGACAAGAACAGTAGCTCCTCTTCAGTCCAATACACTGTACTTGCTGGGAACAGACGCGAGTGCTATTGGCACTGTGTAATGCAATGGGAGCGCAATAGTGACTTTCCTTACCAGAAAACAACTCTTGCTCGTAGGATCAGAAACTGCATGTGATACAGCTCCATTTAGGACTGGGAAACAAATGCTAGCTCGCCTTACAAGAAACACACTCCGCTTTTGAGAAAAGAGCACTCTTCTACTCTACTGTGTTTCCTATGGGGTCCGAACAGTGAGCTTGCTCAGAACAAAAGAACTGTGCTTCCTACACACACGGACCATATGTAGTTCAACTCTGCTTAGGAAACTGACAAGAACAGTAGCTCCTATTCAGTCCAATACACTGTACTTGCTGGGAACAGACGCCAGTGCTATTTGCACTGTGTATGGCAATAGGAGCACAATAGTGACTCTTCTTATCAGAAAACAACTCTTGCTCATAGGACCAGAAACTGCATGGGATTCAACTCCATTTCTGACAGGGAAACAAACACTAGCTCGCCTTACAAGAAAGACACTATGATTTTGAGTAAAGAGCACTCTTCCACTCTACTGTGTTTCCTATGGAGTCCAAATAGTGATCTTGCTCAGAACAAAAGAACTGTGCTTCCTACACAAAGGGGCCATATCTAGTTCAACTCTGCTTAGGAAACTGACAAGAACAGTAGCTCCGCTTCAGTCCAATACACTGTACTTGCTGGGAACAGACGCGAGTGTTATTTGCACTGTGTATGTAAAGGGGAGCGCAATAGTGACTTTCCTTACCAGAAAACAACTCTTGCTCGTAGGATCAGAAACTGCATGGGATTCAACTCCATTTAGGACTGGGAAACAAACACTAGCTCGCCTTACAAGAAACACACTCTGCTTTTGAGAAAAGAGCACTCTTCTACTCTACTGTGTTTTCTATGGGGTCCGAACAGTGAGCTTGCTCAGAACAAAAGAACTGTGCTTCCTACACACACGGGCCATATCTAGTTCAACTCTGCTTAGGAAACTGACAAGATCAGTAGCTCCCCTTCAGTCCAATACACTGTACTTGCTGGGAACAGATGCGAGTGCTATTTGCACTGTGTATTGCAATGGGAGCGCAATAGTGACTTTATTACCAGAAAACAACTCTTGCTCGTGGTACCAAAAACTGGATGTGATTCAACTCCATTTAGGACTGGGAAACAAAGGCTAGCTCGCCTTACAAGAAACACACTCTGCTTTTGAGAAAAGAGCACTCTTCTACTCTACTGTGTTTCCTATGGGGTCCGAACAGTGAGCTTGCTCAGAACAAAAGAACTGTGCTTCCTACACACACGGGCCATATCTAGTTCAACTCTGCTTAGGAAACTGACAAGAACGGTAGCTCCTCTTCAGTCCAATACACTGTACTAGCTGGGAACAGACGCCAGTGCTATTTGCCCTGTGTATGGCAATAGGAGCACAATAGTGACTCTTCTTCTCAGAAAACAGCTCTTACTCATAGGACAAGAAACTGCATGGGATTCAACTCCATTTCTGACTGGGAAACAAACACTAGCTCGCTTTACAAGAAACACACTCTGCTTTTGAGAAAAGAGAACTCTTCTACTCTACTGTGTTTCCTATGGGGTCCGATCATTGAGCTTGCTCAGAAGAAAAGAACTGTGCTTCCTACACACACGGGCCATATCTAGTTCAACTCTGTTCAGGAAACTGACAAGAACAGTAGCTCCTCTTCAGTCCAATACACTGTACTTGCTGGGAACAGACGCGAGTGCTATTGGCACTGTGTAATGCAATGGGAGCGCATTAGTGACTTTCCTTACCAGAAAACAACTCTTGCTCGTAGGACCAGAAACTGCATGTGATACAGCTCCATTTAGGACTGGGAAACAAACGCTAGCTCGCCTTACAAGAAACACACTCTGCTTTTGAGAAAAGAGCACTCTTCTACTCAACTGTTTTTCCTATGGGGTCCGAACAGTGAGCTTGCTCAGAACAAAAGAACTGTGCTTACTACACACATGGGCCATATCTAGTTCAACTCTGCTTAGGAAACTGACAAGAACAGTAGCTCCTCTTCAGTCCAATACACTGTAGTTGCTGGGAACAGACGCGAGTGCTATTTGCATTGTGTATGGAAATGAGAGCGCAATAGTGACTTTTTTTTTAACCAGAAAACAACTCTTGCTCATAGGACCAAAAACTGCATGTGATTCAACTCCATTTAGGACTGGGAAACAAACGCTAGCTCGCCTTACATGAAAGAAACTCTGCTTTTGATAAAAGAGCACTCTTCTACTCTACTGTGTTTCCTATGGGGTCCGAAGAGTGAGCTTGCTCAGAACAAAAGAACTGTGCTTCCTACACACACGGGCCATACCTAGTTCAACTCTGCTTAGGAAACTGACAAGAACGGTAGCTCCTCTTCAGTCCAATACACTGTACTAGCTGGGAACAGAGGCAAGTGCTACTTGCACTGTGTATGGCAATAGGAGCGCAATAGTGACTCTTCTTATCAGAAAACACTTCTTGCTCATAGGACCAGAAATTACATGGGATTCAACTCCATTTCTGACTGGGAAACAAACACTAGCTCGCCTTATAAGAAACACACTCTGCTTTTGAGAAAAGAGCACTCTTCTACTCTAATGTTTTTTCTATGGGGTCCGAACAGTGAGCTTGCTCAGAACAAAAGAACTGTGCTTCCTACACACAGGGGCCATATCTAGTTCAACTCTGCTTAGGAAACTGACAAGAACAGTAGCTCCACTTCAGTCCAATACACTGTACTTGCTGGGAACAGACGCCAGTGCTATTTGCCCTGTGTATGACAGTGGGAGCACAATAGTGACTCTTATTACCAGAAAACAACTCTTGCTCATAGGACCAGAAACTGCATAGGATTCAACTCCATTTCTGACTGGAAAACAAACACTAGCTCGCCTAACAAGAAACACACTCTGCTTTTGAGAAAAGAGCACTCTTCTATTCTTCTGTGTTTCTATATGGTCCGAACAGTGAGCTTGCTCAGAACAAAAGAACTGTGCTCCCTACACACAGGGGCCATATCTAGTTCAACTCTGCTTAGGAAACTGACAAGAACAGTAGCTCCGCTTCAGTCCAATACACTGTACTTCCTGGGAACAGATGCGATTGCTATTTGCACTGTGTATGGAAATGGGAGCGCAATAGTGACTTTCCTTACCAGAAAACAACTCTTGCTCATAGGACCAAAAACTGCATGTGATTCAACTCCATTTAGGACTGGGAAACAAAAGCTAGCTCGCCTTACAAGAAACAAACTCTGCTTTTGAGAAAAGAGCACTCTTCTACTCTACTGTGTTTCCTATAGGGCCAGAACAGTGAGTTTGCTCAGAACAAAAGAAATGTGCTTCCTACAAATACGGCTATATCTAGTACAATTCTGCTTAGGAAACTGACAAGAACAGTAGATCCTCTTCAGTCCAATACACTGTATATGCTGGGAACAGACGCCAGTGCTTTTTGCCCTGTGTATGACAATGGGAGCGCAATAGTGACTCTTCTTACCAGAAAACAACTCTTGCTCGTAGGACAAGAAACTGCATGAGATTCAACTCCATTTAGGACTGGGAAACAAACGCTAGCTCTCCTTACAAGAAACACACTCTACTTTTGAGAAAAGTGCACTCTTCTACTCTACTGTGTTCCCTATGGGGTCCGAACAGTGAGCTTGCTCAGAACAAAAGAACTGTGCTTCCTACACACATGGGCCATATCTAGTTCAACTCTGCTTAGGAAACTGACAAGAACAGTAGCTCCTCTTCAGTCCAATACACTGTATTTGCTGGGAACAAACGCGAGTGCTATTTGCACTGTGTATGGCAAAGGGAGCACAGTAGTGACTTTCCTACCAGAAAACAACTCTTGCTCGTAGGACCAAAAACTGCATGTGATTCAATTCCATTTAGGACTGGGAAACAAACGCTAGCTCGCCTTACAAGAAAGACACTCTGCTTTTGAGAAAAGAGCACTCTTCTACTCTACTGTGTTTCCTATAGGGCCAGAACAGAGTTTGCTCAGAACAAAATAACTGTGCTTCCTACAAATACGGCCATATCTAGTTCAATTCTGCTTAGAAACTGACAAGAACAGTAGATCCTCTTCAGTCCAATACACTGTACATGCTGGGAACAGACGCCAGTGCTATTTGCCCTGTGTATGACAATGGGAGCACAATAGTGACTCTTCTTACCAGAAAACAACTCTTGCTCGTAGGACAAGAAACTGCATGTGATTCAACTCCATTTAGGACTGGGAAACAAACGCTACTCGCCTTATAAGAAACACACTCTGCTTTTGAGAAAAGAGCACTCTTCTACTCTACTGTTTTTCCTATGGGGTCCGAACAGTGAGCTTGCTCAGAACAAAAGAACTGTGCTTACTACACACATGGGCCATATCTAGTTCAACTCTGCTTAGGAAACTGACAAGAACCGTAGCTCCTCTTCAGTCCAATACACTGTAGTTGCTGGGAACAGACGCGAGTGCTATTTGCATTGTGTATGGAAATGAGAGCGCAATAGTGACTTTTTTTTTAACCAGAAAACAACTCTTGCTCATAGGACCAAAAACTGCATGTGATTAAACTCCATTTAGGACTGGGAAACAAACGCTTGCTCGCCTTACAAGAAAGAAACTCTGCTTTTGATAAAAGAGCACTCTTCTACTCTACTGTGTTTCCTATGGGGTCCGAAGAGTGAGCTTGCTCAGAACAAAAGAACTGTGCTTCCTACACACACGGTCCATATCTAGTTCAACTCTGCTTAGGAAACTGACAAGAACGGTAGCTCCTCTTCAGTCCAATACACTGTACTAGCTGGGAACAGACGCGAGTGCTACTTGCACTGTGTATGGCAATAGGAGCGCAATAGTGACTCTTCTTATCAGAAAACACTTCTTGCTCATAGGACCAGAAATTGCATGGGATTCAACTCCATTTCTGACTGGGAAACAAACACTAGCTCGCCTTCTAAGAAACACACTCTGCTTTTGAGAAAAGAGCACTCTTCTACTCTAATGTCTTTTCTATGGGGTCCGAACAGTGAGCTTGCTCAGAACAAAAGAACTGTGCTTCCTACACACACGGGCCATATCTAGTTCAACTCTCCTTAGGAAACTGACAAGAACGGTAGCTCCTCTTCAGTCCAATACACTGTACTAGCTGGGAACAGACGCGAGTGCTATTTGCCCTGTGTATGGCAATAGGAGCACAATAGTGACTCTTCTTATCAGAAAAAAACTCTTACTCATAGGTCAAGAAACTGCATGGGATTCAACTCCATTTCTGACTGGGAAACAAACACTAGCTCGCCTTACAAGAAACACACTCTCCTTTTGAGAAAAGAGCACTCTTCTACTCTACTGTGTTTCCTATGGGGTCCGAATAGTGAGCGTGCTCAGAACAAAAGAACTGTGCTTCCTACACACACGGGCCATATCTAGTTAATCTCTGCTTAGGAAACTGACAAGAACAGTAGCTCCGCTTCAGTCCAATACACTGTACTTCCAGGGAACAGACGCGAGTGCTATTTGCCCTGTGTATGGAAATGGGAGCGCAATAGTGACTTTCCTTACCAGAAAACAACTCTTGCTCGTAGGACCAGAAACTGCATGGGATTCAACACCATTTCTGACTGAAAAACAAACACAAGCTTGCCTTACAAGAAACACACTCTGCTTTTGAGAAATGAGCACTCTTCTGCTCTACTGTGTTTTCTATGGGGTCCTAACAGTGAGCTTGCTCAGAACAATAGAACTGTGCTTCCTACACACACGGGCCATATCTAGTTCAACTCTGCTTAGAAAACTGACAAGAACGGTAGCTCCTCTTCAATCCAATACACTGTACTAGCTGGGAACAGACGCGAGTCCTCTTTGTACTGTGTATGGCAATAGGAGCGCAATAGTGACTCTTCTTATCAGAAAACACCTCTTGCTCGTAGGACCAGAAACTGCATGGGATTCAACTCCATTTCTGACTGGGGAACAAACACTAGCTCGCCATACAAGAAACACACTCTGCTTTTGAGAAAAGAGCACTCTTCTATTCTTCTGTGTTTCTATATGGTCCGAAAACTGAGCTTGCTCAGAACAAAAGAACTGTGCTCCCTACACACAGGGGCCATATCTAGTTCAATTCTGCTTAGAAAACTGACAAGAACAGTAGATCCTCTGCAGTCCAATACACAGTACATGCTGGGTACAGAGGCCAGTGCTATTTGCCCTGTGTATGACAATGGGAGCTCAATAGTGACTCTTCTTACCAGAAAACAACTCTTGCTTGTAGGACAAGAAACTGCATGTGATTCAACTCCATTTAGGACTGGAAAACAAACGCTAGCTCTCCTTACAAGAAACACACTCTGCTTTTGAAAAAAGAGCACTCTTCTGCTCTATTGTTTTTCCTATGGGGTCCGAACAGTGAGCTTGCTCAGAACAAAAGAACTGTGCTTCCTACACACACGGGCCATATCTAGTTCAACTCTGCTTAGGAAACTGACAAGAACGGTACCTCCTCTTCAGTCCAATACACTGTACTAGCTGGGAACAGACGCGAGTCCTATTTGTACTGTGTATGGAAATAGGAGCGCAATAGTTACTCTTATTATCAGAAAACACCTCTTCCTCGTAGGACCAGAAACTGCATGGGATTCAACTCCATTTCTGACTGGGGAACAAACACTAGCTCGCCTTACAAGAAACACAATCTGCTTTTGAGAAAAGAGCACTCTTCTACTCGACTGTGTATCCTATGTGGTCCGAACAGTGAGCTTGCTCAGAACAAAAGAACTGTGCTTCCTACACACACGGGACATATCTAGTTCAACTCTGCTTAGCAAACTGACAAGAACAGTAGCTCCGCTTCAGTCCAATACACTGTACTTCCTGGGAACAGATGCGAGTGCTATTTGCACTGTGTATGGAAATGGGAGAGCAATAGTGACTTCTCTTACCAGAACACAACTCTTGCTCGTAGGACAAGAAACTGCATGTGATTCAACTCCATTTAGGACTGGGAAACAAACGCTAGCTCGCCTTACAAGAAACTCACTCTGCTTTTGAGAAAAGAGCAGTCTTCTATTCTACTGTGGTTCATATGGGGTCTGAACATTGAGCTTGCTCAGAACAAAAGAACTGGGCTTCCTACACACACGGGCCATATCTAGTTCAACTCTGCTTAGGAAACTGACAAGAGCAGTAGCTCCGCTTCAGTCCAATACACTGTACTTGCTGGGAACAGACGCGAGTGCTATTTGCACTGTGTATGACAATGGGAGCGCAACAGTGACTCTTTTTACCAGAAAACAACTCTTGCTCGTAGGACAAGAAACTGCATGTGATTCAACTCCATTTAGGACTGGGAAACCAACGCTAGCTCGCCTTACAAGAAACACACTCTGCTTTTGAGAAAAGAGCACTCTTCTACTCTACTGGGTTTCCTATGGGTTCCAAACAGTGAGCTTGCTCAGAACAAAAGAACTGTGCTTCCTACATACATGGGCCATATCTAGTTCAACTCTGCTTAGGAAACTTACAAGAACAATAGCTCCTCTTCAGTCCAATACACTGTAATTGCTGTGAACAGACGCGAGTGCTATTTGCACTGTGTATGGCAAAGGGAGCGCAATAGTGACTTTCCTTACCAGAAAACAACTCTTGCTCGTAGGACCAAAAACTGCATGTGATTCAACTTCATTTAGGACTGGGAAACAAACGCCAGCTCGCCTTACAAGAAACACACTCTGCTTTTGAGAAAAGTGCAGTCTTCTATTCTACTGTGGTTCATATGGGGTCCGAACATTGAGCTTGCTCAGAACAAAAGAACTGGGCTTCCTACACACATGGGCCATATCTAGTTCAACACTGCTTAGGAAACTGACAAGAGCAGTAGCTCCTCTTCAGTCCAATACACTGTACTTGCTGGGAACAGACGTGAGTGCTATTTGCACTGTGTATGGCAATGGGAGGGCAATAGTGACTTTGATTACGAGAAAACAACTCTTGCTCGTAGGACCAAAAACTGCATGAGATTCAACTCCATTTAGGACTGGGAAACAAATGCTAGCTTGCCTTACAAGAAACACACTCTGCTTTTGAGAAAAGAGCAGTCTTCTATTTCACTGTGGTTCATATGGTGTCCGAACAGTGAGCTTGCTGAGAACAAAAGAACTGTGCTTCCTACACACATGGGCCATATCTAGTTTAACTCTGCTTAGGAAAGTGACAAGAACAGTAGCTCCTCTTCAGTTCAATACACTGTACTTGCTGGGAACAGACGCGAGTGCTATTTACACTGTGTATGGCAAAGGGAGCGCAATAGTGACTTTCCTTACCAGGAAACAACTCTTGCACGTAGGACCAAAAACTGCATGTGATTCAACTCCATTTAGGACTGGGAAACAAACGCTAGCTCGCCTTACAAGAAACACACTCTGCTTTTGAGAAAAGAGCAGTCTTCTACTCTACTGTGTTTCCTATAGGGCCAGAACAGTGAGCTTGCTCAGAACAAAAGAACTGTGCTTCCTACAAATACGGCCATATCTAGTTCAATTCTGCTTAGGAAACTGACAAGAACAGTAGATCCTCTTCAGTCCAATACACTGTACATGCTGGGAACAGACGCCAGTGCTATTTGCCCTGTGTATGACAATGGGAGCACAATAGTGACTCTTCTTACCAGAAAACAACTCTTGCTCGTAGGACAAGAAACTGCATGTGATTCAACTCCATTTAGGACTGGGAAACAAACGCTACTCGCCTTATAAGAAACACACTCTGCTTTTGAGAAAAGAGCACTCTTCTACTCTACTGTTTTTCCTATGGGGTCCGAACAGTGAGCTTGCTCAGAACAAAAGAACTGTGCTTACTACACACATGGGCCATATCTAGTTCAACTCTGCTTAGGAAACTGACAAGAACAGTAGCTCCTCTTCAGTCCAATACACTGTACTAGCTGGGAACAGACGTGAGTGCTACTTGCACTGTGTATGGCAATAGGAGCGCAATAGTGACTCTTCTTATCAGAAAACACTTCTTGCTCATAGGACCAGAAATTGCATGGGATTCAACTCCATTTCTGACTGGGAAACAAACACTAGCTCGCCTTTTAAGAAACACACTCTGCTTTTGAGAAAAGAGCACTCTTCTACTCTAATGTCTTTTCTATGGGGTCCGAACAGTGAGCTTGCTCAGAACAAAAGAACTGCGCTTCCTACACACACGGGCCATATCTAGTTCAACTCTCCTTAGGAAACTGACAAGAACGGTAGCTCCTCTTCAGTCCAATACACTGTACTAGCTGGGAACAGACGCGAGTGCTATTTGCCCTGTGTATGGCAATAGGAGCACAATAGTGACTCTTCTTATCAGAAAAAAACTCTTACTCATAGGTCAAGAAACTGCATGGGATTCAACTCCATTTCTGACTGGGAAACAAACACTAGCTCGCCTTACAAGAAACACACTCTCCTTTTGAGAAAAGAGCACTCTTCTACTCTACTGTGTTTCCTAAGGGGTCCGAACAGTGAGCTTGCTCAGAACAAAAGAACTGTGCTTCCTACACACACGAGCCATATCTAGTTCAACTCTGCTTCGGAAACTGACAAGAACAGTAGCTCCGCTTCAGTCCAATACACTGTACTTGCTTGGAACAGATGCGAGTGCTATTTACACTGTATATGGCAATGGGAGCGCAACAGTGACTTTATTACCAGAAAACAACTCTTGCTCGTAGGACCAAAAACTGCATGTGATTCAACTCCATTTAGGACTGGGAAACAAAAGCTAGCTTGCCTTACAAGAAACATACTCTGCTTTTGAGAAAAGAGCACTCTTCTACTCTACTGTGTTTCCTATGGGGTCCGAACATTGAGCGTGCTCAGAACAAAAGAACTGTGCTTCCTACACACACGGGCCATATCTAGTTAATCTCTGCTTAGGAAACTGACAAGAACAGTAGCTCCGCTTCAGTCCAATACACTGTACTTCCAGGGAACAGACGCGAGTGCTATTTGCCCTGTGTATGGAAATGGGAGCGCAATAGTGACTTTCCTTACCAGAAAACAACTCTTGCTCGTAGGACCAGAAACTGCATGGGATTCAACTCCATTTCTGACTGGGAAACAAACACTAGCTTGCCTTACAAGAAACACACTCTGCTTTTGAGAAAAGAGCACTCTTCTACTCTACTGTGTTTCCTATGGGGTCCGAACAGTGAGCTTGCTCAGAACAAAAGAAATGTGCTTCCTACACACAGGGGCCATATCTAGTTCAACTCTGCTTAGGAAACTGACAAGAACAGTAGCTCCGCTTCAGTCCAATACACTGTACTTGCTGGGAACATATGCGAGTGCTATTTGCATTCTGTATGGCAATGGGAGCGCAATAGTGACTTTATTACCCGCAAACAACTCTTGATCATAGGACCAGAAACTGCATGGGATTCAACTCCATTTCTGACTGGGAAACAAACACTAGCTCGCCTTATAAGAAACACACTCTGCTTTTGAGAAAAGAGCACTCTTCTACTCTAATGTCTTTTCTATGGCGTCCGAACAGTGAGCTTGCTCAGAACAAAAGAACTGTGCTTCCTACACACAGGGGCCATATCTAGTTCAACTCTGCTTAGGAAACTGACAAGAACAGTAGCTCCACTTCAGTCCAATACACTGTACTTTCTGGGAACAGACGCCAGTGCTATTTGCCCTGTGTATGATAATGGGAGCTCAATAGTGACTCTTCTTACCAGAAAACAACTCTTGCTCGTAGGACCAGAAACTGCATGGGATTCAACTCCATTTCTGACTGAAAAACAAACACTAGCTTGCCTTACAAGAAACACACTCTGCTTTTGAGAAATGAGCACTCTTCTGCTCTACTGTGTTTTCTATGGGGTCCTAACAGTGAGCTTGCTCAGAACAATAGAACTGTGCTTCCTACACACACGGGCCATATCTAGTTCAACTCTGCTTAGGAAACTGACAAGAACGGTAGCTCCTCTTCAGTCCAATACACTGTACTAGCTGGGAACAGACGCGAGTCCTATTTGTACTGTGTATGGCAATAGGAGCGCAATAGTGACTCTTCTTATCAGAAAACACCTCTTGCTCATAGGACCAGAAACTGCATGGGATTCAACTCCATTTCTGACTGGGGAACAAACACTAGCTCGCCATACAAGAAACACACTCTGCTTTTGAGAAAAGAGCACTCTTCTATTCTTCTGTGTTTCTATATGGTCCGAAAACTGAGCTTGCTCAGAACAAAAGAACTGTGCTCCCTACACACAGGGGCCATATCTAGTTCAATTCTGCTTAGAAAACTGACAAGAACAGTAGATCCTCTGCAGTCCAATACACAGTACATGCTGGGTACAGAGGCCAGTGCTATTTGCCCTGTGTATGACAATGGGAGCTCAATAGTGACTCTTCTTACCAGAAAACAACTCTTGCTTGTAGGACAAGAAACTGCATGTGATTCAACTCCATTTAGGACTGGGAAACAAACGCTAGCTCTCCTTACAAGAAACACACTCTGCTTTTGAAAAAAGAGCACTCTTCTGCTCTACTGTTTTTCCTATGGGGTCCGAACAGTGAGCTTGCTCAGAACAAAAGAACTGAGCTTCCTACACACACGGGCCATATCTAGTTCAACTCTGCTTAGGAAACTGACAAGAACGGTACCTCCTCTTCAGTCCAATACACTGTACTAGCTGGGAAGAGACGCGAGTCCTATTTGTACTGTGTATGGAAATAGGAGCGCAATAGTTACTCTTATTATCAGAAAACACCTCTTCCTCGTAGGACCAGAAACTGCATGGGATTCAACTCCATTTCTGACTGGGGAACAAACACTAGCTCGCCTTACAAGAAACACAATCTGCTTTTGAGAAAAGAGCACTCTTCTACTCGACTGGGTATCCTATGTGGTCCGAACAGTGAGCTTGCTCAGAACAAAAGAACTGTGCTTCCTACACACACGGGACATATCTAGTTCAACTCTGCTTAGCAAACTGACAAGAACAGAGGCTCCGCTTCAGTCCAATACACTGTACTTCCTGGGAACAGACGCGAGTGCTATTTGCACTGTGTATGGCAAAGGGAGCGCAATAGTGACTTTCCTTACCAGAAAACAACTCTTGCTCGTAGGACCAAAAACTGCATGTGATTCAACTTCATTTAGGACTGGGAAACAAACGCCAGCTCGCCTTACAAGAAACACACTCTGCTTTTGAGAAAAGTGCAGTCTTCTATTCTACTGTGGTTCATATGGGGTCCGAACATTGAGCTTGCTCAGAACAAAAGAACTGGGCTTCCTACACACATGGGCCATATCTAGTTCAACACTGCTTAGGAAACTGACAAGAGCAGTAGCTCCTCTTCAGTCCAATACACTGTACTTGCTGGGAACAGACGCGAGTGCTATTTGCACTGTGTATGGCAATGGGAGGGCAATAGTGACTTTGATTACGAGAAAACAACTCTTGCTCGTAGGACCAAAAACTGCATGAGATTCAACTCCATTTAGGACTGGGAAACAAATGCTAGCTTGCCTTACAAGAAACACACTCTGCTTTTGAGAAAAGAGCAGTCTTCTATTTCACTGTGGTTCATATGGTGTCCGAAAAGTGAGCTTGCTGAGAACAAAAGAACTGTGCTTCCTACAAATACGGCCTTATCTAGTTTAACTCTGCTTAGGAAAGTGACAAGAACAGTAGCTCCTCTTCAGTTCAATACACTGTACTTGCTGGGAACAGACGCGAGTGCTATTTACACAGTGTATGGCAAAGTGAGCGCAATAGTGACTTTCCTTACCAGGAAACAACTCTTGCACGTAGGACCAAAAACTGCATGTGATTCAACTCCATTTAGGACTGGGAAACAAACGCTAGCTCGACTTACAAGAAACACACTCTGCTTTTGAGAAAAGAGCACTCTTCTACTCTACTGTGTTTCCTATAGGGCCAGAACAGTGAGCTTGCTTAGAACAAAAGAACTGTGCTTCCTACAAATACGGCCATATCTAGTTCAATTCTGCTTACGAAACTGACAAGAACAGTAGATCCTCTTCAGTCCAATACACTGTACATGCTGGGAACAGACGCCAGTGCTATTTGCCCTGTGTCTGACAATGGGAGCGCAATAGTGACTTTCCTTACCAGAAAACAACTCTTGCTCGTAGTACCAAAAACAGGATGTGATTCAACTCCATTTAGTACTGGGAAACAAACGCTAGCTTGCCTTACAAGAAACACACTCTTCTTTTGAGAAAAGAGCACTCTTCTGCTCTACTGTGTTTCCTATGGGGTCCGAACAGTGAGCTTGCTCAGAACAAAAGAACTGTGCTTCCTACACACACGGGCCATATCTAGTTCAGCTCTGCTTAGGAAACTGACGAGAATGGTAGCTCCTCTTCAGTCCAATACACTGTACTAGCTGGGTACAGACGAGAGTACTATTTGTACTGTGTATAGAAAAAGGAGCGCAATAGTGACTCTTCTTATCAGAAAACACCTCTTCCTCGTAGGAACAAAAACTGCATGGGATTCAACTCCATTTCTGACTGGGGAACAAACACTAGCTCGCCTTACAAGAAACACACTCTGCTTTTGAGAAAAGAGCACTCTTCTACTCTTCTGTGTTTCCTATGTGGTACGAACAGTGAGCTTGCTCAGAACAAAAGAACTGTGCTTCCTACACACATGGGCCATATCTAGTTCAACTCTGCTTAGGAAACTGAGAAGAACAGTAGCTCTGCTTCAGTCCAATACACTGTACTTGCTGGGAAGAGACGCGAGTGCTATTTACACTGTATATGGCAATGGGAGCGCAATAGTGACTTTTTTTAACCAGAAAACACCTCTTGCTCCTAGGACCAGAAACTGCATGGGATTCAACTCCATTTAGGACTGGGAAACAAACACTAGCTCGCCTTACAAGAAACACACTCTGCTTTTGAGAAAAGAGCACTCTTCTACTCTTCTGTGTTTCCTATGTGGTCCGAACAGTGAGCTTGCTCAGAACAAAAGAACTGTGCTTCTTACACACAGGGGCCATATCTAGTTCAACTCTGCTTAGGAAACTGACAAGAACAGTAGCTCCGCTTCAGTCCAATACACTGTACTTGCTGGGAACAGATGCGAGTGCTATTTGCACTGTGTATGGAAATGGGAGCGCAATAGTGACTTTCCTTACCAGAAAACAACTCTTGCACATAGGACCAAAAACTGCATGTGATTCAACTCCATATAGGACTGGAAAACTAACGCTAGCTCGCCTTACAAGAAACACACTCTGCTTTTGAGAAAAGAGCACTCTTCTACTCTACTGTGTCTTCTATAGGGCCGGAACAGTGAGTTTGCTCAGAACAAAAGAACTGTGCTTCCTACAAATACGGACATATCTAGTTCAATTCTGCTTAGGAAACTGACAAGAACAGTAGCTCCTCTTCAGTCCAATACACTGTACTTGCTGGGAACAGACGCGAGTGCTATTTACATTGTATATGGCAATGGGAGCACAATAGTGACTCTTCTTACCAGAAAACAACTCTTGCTCGTAGGACAAGAAACTCCATGTGATTCAACTCCATTTAGGACTGGGTAACAAATGCTAGCTCGCCTTACAAGAAAAACAATCTGCTTTTGAGAAAAGAGCACTCTTCTACACTATTGTGTTTCCTATGGGGTCCGAACAGTGAGCTTGCTCAGAACAAAAGAACTGTGCTTCCTACACACATGGGCCATATCTAGTTCAACTCTGCTTAGGAAACTGACAAGAACAGTAGCTCCTCTTCAGTCCAATACACTGTAATAGCTGGGAACAGACGCGAGTGCTCTTTGCACTGTGTATGGCAAAGGGAGCTCAATAGTGACTTTCCTTACCAGAAAACAACTCTTGCTCGTAGGACCAAAAACTGCATGTGATTCAACTCCATTTAGGACTGGGAAACAAACGCTAGCTCGCCTTACAAGAAACACACTCTGTTTTTGAGAAAAGAGCAGTCTTCTATTCTCCTGTGGTTCATATGGGGTCCGAACATTGAGCTTGCTCAGAACAAAAGAACTGTGCTTCCTACACACACGGGCCATATGTAGTTCAACTCTGCTTAGGAAACTGACAAGAACAGTAGCTCCTCTTCAGTCCAATACACTGTACTTGCTGGGAACAGACACGAGTGCTATTTGCACTGTGTATGGCAATGGGAGCACAATAGTGACTTTGCTTACGAGAAAACAACTCTTGCTCGTAGGACCAAACTGCATGTGATTCAACTCCATTTAGGACTGGGAAACAAACTCTAGCTAACCTTACAA
The DNA here is from genome assembly GCF_949786415.1 of Peromyscus eremicus. Taxonomy (NCBI): domain Eukaryota; kingdom Metazoa; phylum Chordata; class Mammalia; order Rodentia; family Cricetidae; genus Peromyscus; species Peromyscus eremicus. The sequence goes on along the minus strand of NW_026737548.1, from coordinate 13,420 downwards.
GAAACACACTCTGCTTTTGAGAAAAGAGCAGTCTTCTCTTCTACTGTGGTTCATATGGGGTCCGAACACTGAGCTTGCTCAGAACAAAAGAACTGTGCTTCCTACACACACGGGCCATATCTAGTTCAACTCTGCTTAGGAAACTGACAAGAACAGTAGCTCCTCTTCAGTCCAATACACTGTACTTGCTGGGAACAGACACGAGTGCTATTTGAACTGTGTATGGCAAAGGGAGTGCAATAGTGACTTTCCTTACCAGAAAACAACGCTTGCTCGTAGGACCAAAAACTGTCTGTGATTCAACTCCATTTAGGACTGGGAAACAAACACTAGCTCGCCTTACAAGAAACACACTCTGCTTTTGAGAAAAGAGCACTCTTCTACTCTAATGTGATTTCTATGGGGTCTGAACATTGAGATTGCTCAGAACAAAAGAACTGTGCTTCCTACACACAGGGGCCATATCTAGTTCAGCTCTGCTTAGGAAACTGACAAGAACAGTAGCTCCGCTTCATTCCAATACACTGTACTTGCTGGGAACAGATGCCAGTGCTATTTGCCCTGTATATGAAAATGGGAGCGTAATAGTGACTCTTCTTACCAGAAAACAACTCTTGCTCGTAGGACCAGAAACTGCATGGGATTCAACTCCATTTCTGACTGGGAAACAAACACTAGCTCGCATTACAAGAAACACACTCTCCTTTTGAAAAAAGAGCACTCTTCTACTCTACTGTGTTTCCTATAGGGCCAGAACAGTGAGTTTGCTCAGAACAAAAGAACTGTGCTTCCTACAAATACGGCCTTATCTAGTTCAATTCTTCTTAGGAAACTGACAAGAACAGTAGATCCTCTTCAGTCCAATACACTGTGCATGCTGGGAACAGACGCCACTTCTATTTGCCCTGTGTATGACAATGGGAGCGCAATAGTGACTCTTCTTACCAGAAAACAACTCTTGCTCATAGGACAAGAAACTGTATGTGATTCAACTCCATTTCTGACTGGGAAACAAACGCTAGCTCGTCTTACAAGAAACACACTCTGCTTTTGAGAAAACAGCACTCTTCTACTCTACTGTGTTTCCTATGGGGTCCGAACAGTGAGCTTGCTCAGAACAAAAGAACTGTGCTTCCTACACACAGGGGCCCTATCTAGTTCAACTCTGCTTAGGAAACTGACAAGAACAGTAGCTCCTCTTCAGTGCAATACACTGTACTTGCAAGGAACAGACGCGAGTGCTATTTGCACTGTGTATGGCAAAGGGAGCACAATAGTGTCTTTCCTTACCAGAAAAAAACTCTTGTTCGTAGGACCAAAAACTGCATGTGATTCAACTCCATTTAGGACTGGGAAACAAACGCTAGCTCGCCTTACAAGAAACACACTCTGCTTTTGAGAAAAGCGCAGTATTCTATTCTACTGTGGTTCATATGGGTTCAGATCGTTGAGCTTGCTCAGAAAAAAAGAACTGTGCTTCCTACACACAGGGGCCATATCTAGTTCAACTCTGCTTAGGAAACTAACAAGAACAGTAGCTCCACTTCAGTCCAATACACTGTACTTGCTGGAACAGACGCCAGTGCTATTTGCACTGTGTATGGAAAGGGGAGCGCAATAGTGACTTTGCTTACGAGAAAACAACTCTTGCTCATAGGACCAAAAACTGCATGTGATTCAACTCCATTAAGGACTGGGAAACAAACGCTAGCTCGCCTTACAAGAAACACACTCTGCTTTTGAGAAAAGAGCACTCTTCTCTTCTACTATGGTTCATACGGGGTCCGAACACTGAGCTTGCTCAGAACAAAAGAACTGTGCTTCCTACACACACGGGCCATATCTAGTTCAACTCTGCTTAGGAAACTGACAAGAACAGTAGCTCCTCTTCAGTCCAATACACTGTACTTGCTGGGAACAGACACGAGTGCTATTTGAACTGTGTATGGCAATGGGAGTGCAATAGTGACTTTCCTTACCGGAAAACAACTCTTGCTCGTAGGACCAAAAACTGTATGTGATTCAACTCCATTTAGGATTGGGAAACAAACACTAGCTCGCCTTACAAGAAACACACTCTGCTTTTGAGAAAAGAGCACTCTTCTACTCTAAAGTGTTTTCTATGGGGTCCGAACATTGAGCTTGCTCAGAACAAAGAACTGTGCTTCCTACACACAGGGGCCATATCTAGTTCAGCTCTGCTTAGGAAACTGACAGGAACAGTAGCTCCGCTTCAGTCCAATACACTGTACATGCTGGGAACAGACGCCAGTGCTATTTGCCCTGTGTATGACAATGGGAGCGTGATAGTGAATCTTCTTACCAGAAAACAACTCTTGCTCGTAGGACCAGAAACTGCATGGGATTCAACTCCATTTCTGACTGGGAAACAAACACTGTCTCCCATTACAAGAAACACACTCTCCTTTTGAGAAAAGAGCACTCTTCTACTCTAATGTGTTTCCTATGGGGTCCGAATAGTGAGCTTGCTCAGAACAAAAGAACTGTGCTTCCTACAAATACGGCCTTATCTAGTTCAATTCTTCTTAGGAAACTGACAAGAACAGTAGATCCTCTTCAGTCCAATACACTGTGCATGCTGGGAACAGACGCCACTTCTATTTGCCCTGTGTATGACAATGGGAGCACAATAGTGACTCTTCTTACCAGAAAACAACTCTTGCTCATAGGACAAGAAACTGTATGTGATTCAACTCCATTTAGGACTGGGAAACAAACGCTAGCTCGTCTTACAAGAAACACACTCTGCTTTTGAGAAAACAGCACTCTTCTACTCTACTGTGTTTCCTATGGGGTCCGAACAGTGAGCTTGCTCAGAACAAAAGAACTGTGCTTCCTACACACAGGGGCCCTATCTAGTTCAACTCTGCTTAGGAAACTGACAAGAACAGTAGCTCCTCTTCAGTGCAATACACTGTACTTGCAAGGAACAGACGCGAGTGCTATTTGCACTGTGTATGGCAAAGGGAGCACAATAGTGTCTTTCCTTACCAGAAAAAAACTCTTGTTCGTAGGACCAAAAACTGCATGTGATTCAACTCCATTTAGGACTGGGAAACAAACGCTAGCTCGCCTTACAAGAAACACACTCTGCTTTTGAGAAAAGCGCAGTATTCTATTCTACTGTGGTTCATATGGGTTCAGATCGTTGAGCTTGCTCAGAAAAAAAGAACTGTGCTTCCTACACACAGGGGCCATATCTAGTTCAACTCTGCTTAGGAAACTAACAAGAACAGTAGCTCCTCTTCAGTCCAATACACTGTACTTGCTGGAACAGACGCCAGTGCTATTTGCACTGTGTATGGAAAGGGGAGCGCAATAGTGACTTTGCTTACGAGAAAACAACTCTTGCTCATAGGACCAAAAACTGCATGTGATTCAACTCCATTAAGGACTGGGAAACAAACGCTAGCTCGCCTTACAAGAAACACACTCTGCTTTTGAGAAAAGAGCACTCTTCTCTTCTACTATGGTTCATACGGGGTCCGAACAGTGAGGTGGCTCAGAACAAAAGAACTGTGCTTCCTACACACACGGGCCATATCTAGTTCAACTCTGCTTAGGAAACTGACAAGAACAGTAGCTCCTCTTCAGTCCAATACACTGTACTTGCTGGGAACAGACACGAGTGCTATTTGAACTGTGTATGGCAATGGGAGTGCAATAGTGACTTTCCTTACCGGAAAACAACTCTTGCTCGTAGGACCAAAAACTGTATGTGATTCAACTCCATTTAGGATTGGGAAACAAACACTAGCTCGCCTTACAAGAAACACACTCTGCTTTTGAGAAAAGAGCACTCTTCTACTCTAAAGTGTTTTCTATGGGGTCCGAACATTGAGCTTGCTCAGAACAAAGAACTGTGCTTCCTACACACAGGGGCCATATCTAGTTCAGCTCTGCTTAGGAAACTGACAAGAACAGTAGCTCCGCTTCAGTCCAATACACTGTACATGCTGGGAACAGACGCCAGTGCTATTTGCCCTGTGTATGACAATGGGAGCGTGATAGTGAATCTTCTTACCAGAAAACAACTCTTGCTCGTAGGACCAGAAACTGCATGGGATTCAACTCCATTTCTGACTGGGAAACAAACACTGTCTCCCATTACAAGAAACACACTCTCCTTTTGAGAAAAGAGCACTCTTCTACTCTAATGTGTTTCCTATGGGGTCCGAATAGTGAGCTTGCTCAGAACAAAAGAATTGTGCTTCCTACACACAGGGGCCATATCTAGTTCAACTCTGCTTAGGAAATTGACAAGAACAGTAGCTGCTCTTCAGTCCAATATACTGTACTTGCTGGGAACAGACGCGAGTTTTATTTGCACTGTGTATGGAAATGGGAACGCAATAGTGACTTTCCTTACAAGAAACAACTCTTGCTCGTAGGACCAAAAACTGCATGTGATTCAACTCCATTTAGGACTGGGAAACAAACACTAGCTCGCCATACAAGAAACACACTCTGCTTTTGAGAAAAGAGCACTCTTCTACTCTACTGTGTTTCCTATAGGACCAGAACAGTGAGCTTGCTCAGAACAAAAGAACTGTGCTTCATACAAATACTGCCATATCTAGTTCAATTCTGCTAAGGAAACTGACAAGAACTGTAGCTCCTCTTCAGTCCAATACACTGTACTTGCTGGGAACAGACGCGAGTGCTATTTACACTGTATATGGCAATGGGAGCACAATAGTGACTCTTCTTACCAGAAAACAACTCTTGCTCTTAGGACAAGAAACTGCATGTGATTCAACTCCATTTAGGACTAGGAAACAAATGCTAGCTCGCCTTACAAGAAACACACTCTGCTTTTGAGAAAAGAGCACTCTTCTACTCTATTGTGTTTCCTATGGGGTCCGAACAGTGAGCTTGCTCAGAACAAAAGAACTGTGCTTCCTACACACACGGGCCATATCTAGTTCAACTCTGCTTAGGAAACTGACAAGAACAGTAGCTCCTCTTCAGTCCAATACACTGTACTTGCTGGGAACAGACACGAGTGCTATTTGAACTGTGTATGGCAAAGGGAGTGCAATAGTGACTTTCCTTACCAGAAAACAACGCTTGCTCGTAGGACCAAAAACTGTATGTGATTCAACTCCATTTAGGACTGGGAAACAAACACTAGCTCGCCTTACTAGAAACACACTCTGCTTTTGAGAAAAGAGCACTCTTCTACTCTAATGTGATTTCTATGGGGTCTGAACATTGAGATTGCTCAGAACAAAAGAACTGTGCTTCCTACACACACGGGCCATATCTAGTTCAACTCTGCTTAGGAAACTGACAAGAACAGTAGCTCTGCTTCATTCCAATACACTGTACTTGCTGGGAACAGACGCCAGTGCTATTTGCCCTGTATATGAAAATGGGAGCGTAATAGTGACTCTTCTTACCAGAAAACAACTCTTGCTCGTATGACCAGAAACTGCATGGGATTCAACTCCATTTCTGACTGGGAAACAAACACTAGCTCGCATTACAAGAAACACACTCTCCTTTTGAAAAAAGAGCACTCTTCTACTCTACTGTGTTTCCTATAGGGCCAGAACAGTGAGTTTGCTCAGAACAAAAGAACTGTGCTTCCTACAAATACGGCCTTATCTAGTTCAATTCTTCTTAGGAAACTGACAAGAACAGTAGATCCTCTTCAGTCCAATACACTGTGCATGCTGGGAACAGACGCCACTTCTATTTGCCCTGTGTATGACAATGGGAGCGCAATAGTGACTCTTCTTACCAGAAAACAACTCTTGCTCATAGGACAAGAAACTGCATGTGATTCAACTCCATTTAGGACTGGGAAACAAACGCTAGCTCGTCTTACAAGAAACACACTCTGCTTTTGAGAAAACAGCACTCTTCTACTCTACTGTGTTTCCTATGGGGTCCGAACAGTGAGCTTGCTCAGAACAAAAGAACTGTGCTTCCTACACACAGGGGCCCTATCTAGTTCAACTCTGCTTAGGAAACTGACAAGAACAGTAGCTCCTCTTCAGTGCAATACACTGTACTTGCAAGGAACAGACGCGCGTGCTATTTGCACTGTGTATGGCAAAGGGAGCACAATAGTGTCTTTCCCTACCAGAAAAAAACTCTTGTTCATAGGACCAAAAACTGCATGTGATTCAACTCCATTTAGGACTGGGAAACAAACGCTAGCTCGCCTTACAAGAAACACACTCTGCTTTTGAGAAAAGAGCAGTATTCTATTCTACTGTGGTTCATATGGGGTCGGAACGTTGAGCTTGCTCAGAACAAAAGAACTGTGCTTCCTACACACAGGGGCCATATCTAGTTCAACTCTACTTAGGAAACTGACAAGAACAGTAGCTCCTCTTCAGTCCAATACACTGTACTTGCTGGAACAGACGCCAGTGCTCTTTGCACTGTGTTTGGCAATGGGAGCGCAATAGTGACTTTGCTTACCAGAAAACAACTCTTGCTCATAGGACCAAAAACTGCATGGGATTCAACTCCATTAAGGACTGGGAAACAAACCCTAGCTCGCCTTACAAGAAACACACTCTGCTTTTGAGGAAAGAGCACTCTTCTCTTCTACTATGGTTCATATGGGGTCCGAACACTGAGCTTGCTCAGAACAAAAGAACTGTGCTTCCTACACACACGGGCCATATCTAGTTCAACTCTGCTTAGGAAACTGACAAGAACAGTAGCTCCTCTTCAGTCCAATACACTGTACTTGCTGGGAACAGACACGAGTGCTATTTGAACTGTTTTTGGCAATGGGAGTGCAATAGTGACTTTCCTTACCAGAAAACAACTCTTGCTCGTAGGACCAAAAACTGTATGTGATTCAACTCCATTTAGGATTGGGAAACAAACACTAGCTCGCCTTACAAGAAACACACTCTGCTTTTGAGAAAAGAGCACTCTTCTACTCTAAAGTGTTTTCTATGGGGTCCGAACATTGAGCTTGCTCAGAACAAAGAACTGTGCTTCCTACACACAGGGGCCATATCTAGTTCAATTCTGCTAAGGAAACTGAAAAGAACAGTAGATCCTATTCAGTCCAATACACTGTACAAGCTGGGAACAGACGCGAGTGCTATTTACACTGTATATGGCAATGGGAGCGCAATAGTGACTTTTTTTAACCAGAAAACACCTCTTGCTCGTAGGACAAGAAACTGCATGGGATTCAACTCCATTTAGGACTGGGAAACAAACACTAGCTCGCCTTACAAGAAACACACTCTGCTTTTGAGAAAAGAGCACTCTTCTACTCTTCTGTGTTTCCTATGTGGTCCGAACAGTGAGCTTGCTCAGAAAAAAGAACTGTGCTTCCTACACACAGGGGCCATATCTAGTTCAACTCTGCTTAGCAAACTGAAAAGAACAGTAGCTCCGCTTCAGTCCAATACACTGTACTTGCTGGGAACAGATGCAAGTGCTATTTGCACTGTGTATGGCAAAGGGAGCACAATAGTGACTTTCCTTACCAGAAAACAACTCTTGCACATAGGACCAAAAACTGCATGTGATTCAACTCATTTAGGACTGGGAAACAAACGCTAGCTTGCCTTACAAGAAACACACTCTGCTTTTGAGAAAAGAGCACTCTTCTACTCTACTGTGTCTCCTATAGGGCCAGAACAGTGAGTTTGCTCAGAACAAAGAACTGTGCTTCCTACAAATACGGCCATATCTAGTTCAATTCTGCTTAGGAAACTGACAAGAACAGTAGCTCCTCTTCAGTCCAATACACTGTACTTGCTGGGAACAGACGCGAGTGCTATTTACACTGTATATGGCAATGGGAGCACAATAGTGACTCTTCTTACCAGAAAACAACTCTTGCTCGTAGGACAAGAAACTGCATGTGATTCAACTCCATTTAGGACTGGGAAACAAACGCTAGCTGGCTTTACAAGAAACACACTCTGCTTTTGAGAAAAGAGTACTCTTCTACTCTACTGTGTTTCCTATGGGGTCCGAACAGTGAGCTTGCTCAGAACAAAAGAACTGTGCTTCCTACACACATGGGCCATATCTAGTTCAACTCTGCTTAGGAAACTGACAAGAACAGTAGCTCCTCTTCAGTCCAATACACTGTACTTGCTGGGAACAGACGCGAGTGTTATTTGCACTGTGTATGGCAAAGGGAGGACAATAGTGACTTTCCTTACCAGAAAACAACTCTTGCTCGTAGGACCAAAAACGGCATGTGATTCAACTCTATTTAGGACTGGGAAACAAACACTAGCTCGCCTTACAAGAAACACACTCTGTTTTTGAGAAAAGAGCAGTCTTCTATTCTCCTGTGGTTCATATGGGGTGCGAACATTGAGCTTGCTCAGAACAAAAGAACTGTGCTTCCTACACACACGGGCCATATGTAGTTCAACTCTGCTTAGGAAACTGACAAGAACAGTAGCTCCTCTTCAGTCCAATACACTGTACTTGCTGGGAACAGACACGAGTGCTATTTGCACTGTGTATGGCAATGGGAGCACAATAGTGACTTTCCTTACGAGAAAACAACTCTTGCTCTTAGGATCAAAAACTGCATGTGATTCAACTCCATTTAGTACTGGGAAACAAACTCTAGCTCGACTTACAAGAAACACACTCTGCTTTTGAGAAAAGAGCAGTCTTCTAATCTACTGTGTTTCATATGGGGTCCGAACACTGAGCTTGCTCAGAACAAAAGAACTGTGCTTCCTACACACACGGGCCATATCTAGTTCAACTCTGCTTAGGAAACTGACAAGAACAGTAGCTCCGCTTCAGTCCAATACACTGTACTTCCTGGGAACAGACGCGAGTGCTATTTGCACTGTGTATGACAATGGGAGCGCAACAGTGACTCTTTTTACCAGAAAACAACTCTTGCTCGTAGGACAAGAAACTGCATGTGATTCAACTCCATTTAGGACTGGGAAACCAATGCTAGCTCGCCTTACAAGAAACAGTCTCTGCTTTTGAGAAAAGAGCACTCTTCTACTCTACTGGGTTTCTTATGGGGTCCGAACAGTGAGCTTGCTCAGAACAAAAGAACTGTGCTTCCTACACACATGGGCCATATCTAGTTCAACTCTGCTTAGGAAACTGACAAGAACAGTAGCTCCTCTTCAGTCCAATACACTGTACTTGCTGTGAACAGACGCGAGTGCTATTTGCACTGTGTATGGCAAAGGGAGCGCAATAGTGACTTTCCTTACCAGAAAACAACTCTTGCTCGTAGGACCAAAAACTGCATGTGATTCAACTTCATTTAGGACTGGGAAACAAACGCCAGCTCGCCTTACAAGAAACACACTCTGCTTTTGAGAAAAGTGCAGTCTTCTATTCTACTGTGGTTCATATGGGGTCCGAACATTGAGCTTGCTCAGAACAAAAGAACTGGGCTTCCTACACACATGGGCCATATCTAGTTCAACTCTGGTTAGGAAACTGACAAGAACAGTAGCTCCTCTTCAGTCCAATACACTGTACTTGCTGGGAACAGACGCAAGTGCTATTTGCACTGTGTATGGCAATGGGAGCACAATAGTGACTTTGTTTACGAGTAAACAACTCTTGCTCGTAGGACCAAAAACTGCATGAGATTCAACTCCATTTAGGACTGGGAAACAAATGCTAGCTTTCCTTACAAGAAACACACTCTGCTTTTGAGAAAAGAGCAGTCTTCTATTTCACTGTGGTTCATATGGTGTCCGAACAGTGAGCTTGCTGAGAACAAAAGAACTGTGCTTCCTACACACATGGGCCATGTCTAGTTTAACTCTGCTTAGGAAAGTGACAAGAACAGTAGCTCCTCTTCAGTTCAATACACTGTACTTGCTGGGAACAGACGCGAGTGCTATTTACACTGTGTATGGCAAAGGGAGTGCAATAGTGACTTTTCTTACCAGGAAACAACTCTTGCACGTAGGACCAAAAACTGCATGTGATTCAACTCCATTTAGGACTGGGAAACAAACGCTAGCTCGACTTACAAGAAACACACTCTGCTTTTGAGAAAAGAGCAGTCTTCTACTCTACTGTTATTCCTATAGGGCCAGAACAGTGAGCTTGCTCAGAACAAAAGAACTGTGCTTCCTACAAATACGGCCATATCTAGTTCAATTCTGCTTAGGAAACTGACAAGAACAGTAGATCCTCTTCAGTCCAATACACTGTACATGCTGGGAACAGACGCCAGTGCTATTTGCCCTGTGTCTGACAATGGGAGCGCAATAGTGACTTTCCTTACCAGAAAACAACTCTTGCTCGTAGTACCAAAAACAGGATGTGATTCAACTCCATTTAGTACTGGGAAACAAACGCTAGCTTGCCTTACAAGAAACACACTCTTCTTTTGAGAAAAGAGCACTCTTCTGCTCTACTGTGTTTCCTATGGGGTCCGAACAGTGAGCTTGCTCAGAACAAAAGAACTGTGCTTCCTACACACACGGGCCATATCTAGTTCAGCTCTGCTTAGGAAACTGACAAGAACGGTAGCTCCTCTTCAGTCCAATACACTGTACTAGCTGGGTACAGACGAGAGTACTATTTGTACTGTGTATAGAAAAAGGAGCGCAATAGTGACTCTTCTTATCAGAAAACACCTCTTCCTCGTAGGAACAAAAACTGCATGGGATTCAACTCCATTTCTGACTGGGGAACAAACACTAGCTCGCCTTACAAGAAACACACTCTGCTTTTGAGAAAAGAGCACTCTTCTACTCTTCTGTGTTTCCTATGTGGTCCGAACAGTGAGCTTGCTCAGAACAAAAGAACTGTGCTTCCTACACACATGGGGCATATCTAGTTCAACTCTGCTTAGGAAACTGACAAGAACAGTAGCTCTGCTTCAGTCCAATACACTGTACTTGCTGGGAACAGACGCGAGTGCTATTTACACTGTATATGGCAATGGGAGCACAATAGTGACTTTTTTTAACCAGAAAACAACTCTTGCTCGTAGGACCAGAAACTGCATGGGATTCAACTCCATTTAGGACTGGGAAACAAACACTAGCTCGCCTTACAAGAAACACACTCTGCTTTTGAGAAAAGAGCACTCTTCTACTCTTCTGTGTTTCCTATGTGGTCCGAACAGTGAGCTTGCTCAGAACAAAAGAACTGTGCTTCCTACACACAGGGGCCATATCTAGTTCAACTCTGCTTAGCAAACTGACAAGAACAGTAGCTCCGCTTCAGTCCAATACACTGTACTTGCTGGGAACAGATGCGAGTGCTATTTGCACTGTGTATGGAAATGGGAGCGCAATAGTGACTTTCCTTACCAGAAAACAACTCTTGCACATAGGACCAAAAACTGCATGTGATTCAACTCCATTTAGGACTGGAAAACAAACGCTAGCTCGCCTTACAAGAAACACACTCTGCTTTTGAGAAAAGAGCACTCTTCTACTCTACTGTGTCATCTATAGGGCCAGACAGTGAGTTTGCTCAGAACAAAAGAACTGTGCTTCCTACAAATACGGTCATATCTAGTTCAATTCTGCTTAGGAAACGGACAAGAACAGTAGCTCCTCTTCAGTCCAATACACTGTACTTGCTGGGAACAGACGCGAGTGCTATTTACACTGTATATGGCAATGGGAGCGCAATAGTGACTCTTCTTACCAGAAAACAACTCTTGCTCGTAGGACAAGAAACTGCATGGGATTCAACTCCATTTAGGACTGGGAAACAAATGCTAGCTCGCCTTACAAGAAATACACTCTGCTTTTGAGAAAAGAGCACTCTTCTACTCTTCTGTGTTTCCTATGTGGTCGGAACAGTGAGCTTGCTCAGAACAAAAGAACTGTGCTTCCTACACACAGGGGCCATATATAGTTCAACTCTGCTTAGCAAACTGACAAGAACAGTAGCTCCGCTTCAGTCCAATACACTGTACTTGCTGGGAACAGATGCGAGTGCTATTTGCACTGTGTATGGAAATGGGAGCACAATAGTGACTTTCCATACCAGAAAACAACTCTTGCACATAGGACCAAAAACTGCATGTGATTCAACTCCATTTAGGACTGGAAAACAAACGCTAGCTCGCCTTACAAGAAACACACTCTGCTTTTGAGAAAAGAGCACTCTTCTACTCTATTGTGTCTTCTATAGGGCCGGAACAGTGAGTTTGCTCAGAACAAAAGAACTGTGCTTCCTACAAATACGGCCATATCTAGTTCAATTCTGCTTAGGAAACTGACAAGAACAGTAGCTCTGCTTCAGTCCAATACACTGTACTTGCTGGGAACAGACGCGAGTGCTATTTACATTGTATATGGCAATGGGAGCACAATAGTGACTCTTCTTACCAGAAAACAACTCTTGCTCGTAGGACAAGAAACTGCATGTGATTCAACTCCATTTAGGACTGGGAAACAAATGCTAGCTCGCCTTACAAGAAACACACTCTGCTTTTGAGAAAAGAGCACTCTTCTACAGTATTGTGTTTCCTATGGGGTCCGAACAGTGAGCTTGCTCAGAACAAAAGAACTGTGCTTCCTACACACATGGGCCATATCTAGTTCAACTCTGCTTAGGAAACTGACAAGAACAGTAGCTCCTCTTCAGTCCAATACACTGTAATAGCTGGGAACAGACGCGAGTGCTCTTTGACTGTGTATGGCAAAGGGAGCTCAATAGTGACTTTCCTTACCAGAAAACAACTCTTGCTCGTAGGACCAAAAACTGCATGTGATTCAACTCCATTTAGGACTGGGAAACAAATGCTAGCTCGCCTTACAAGAAACACACTCTGTTTTTGAGAAAAGAGCAGTCTTCTATTCTCCTGTGGTTCATATGGGGTCCGAACATTGAGCTTGCTCAGAACCAAAGAACTGTGCTTCCTACACACACGGGCCATATGTAGTTCAACTCTGCTTAGGAAACTGACAAGAACAGTAGCTCCTCTTCAGTCCAATACACTGTACTTGCTGGGAACAGACACGAGTGCTATTTGCACTGTGTATGGCAATGGGAGCACAATAGTGACTTTGCTTACGAGAAAACAACTCTTGCTCGTAGGACCAAACTGCATGTGATTCAACTCCATTTAGGACTGGGAAACAAACTCTAGCTAACCTTACAAGAAACACACTCTGCTTTTGAGAAAAGAGCAGTCTTCTATTCTACTGTGGTTCATATGGGGTCCGAACACTGAGCTTGCTCAGAACAAAAGAACTGTGCTTCCTACACACACGGGCCTTATCTAGTTCAACTCTGCTTATTAAACTGACAAGAACAGTAGCTCCTCTTCAGTCCAATACACTGTACATGCTGGGAACAGACACGAGTGCTATTTGAACTGTGTATGGCAAAGGGAGTGCAATAGTGACTTTCCTTACCAGAAAACAACGCTTGCTCGTAGGACCAAAAACTGTATGTGATTCAACTCCATTTAGGATTGGGAAACAAACAC
>NW_026737547.1:0-37827 GCF_949786415.1 Peromyscus eremicus | reverse complement strand
TTTTGAGAAAAGAGCACTCTTCTACTCTACTATGTTTCCTATAGTGCCAGAACAGTGAGCTTGCTCAGAACAAAAGAACTGTGCTTCCTACACACACGGGCCATATCTAGTTCAACTCTGCTTAGGAAACTGACAACAACAGTAGCTCCTCTTCAGTCCAATACACTGTACTTGCTGGAAGCAGACACGAGGGCTATTTGCACTGTGTGTGGCAATGGGAGCACAATAGTGACTCATCTTACAGAAAACAACTCTTGCTCGTTGGAATAGAAACTGCATGTGATTCAACTCCATTTAGTACTGGGGAACAAATGCTAGCTCGCCTTACAAGAAAACCACTGTGCTTTTGAGAAAAGAGCACTCTTCTACTCTACTGTGTTTCCTATAGGGCCAGAATAGTGAGCTTGCTGAGAACAAAAGAACTGTGCTTCCTACACACACGGGCCATATCTAGTTCAACTCTGCTTAGGAAACTGACAAGAACAGTAGCTCCTCTTCAGTCCTATACACTGTACTTGCTGCGAACAGACGCGAGTGCTATTTGCACTGTGCATTGCAATGGGAGCGCAATTGTGACTTTCCTTACCAGAAAACAACTCTTGCTCTTAGGACCAAAAACTGCATGTGCTACAACTCCATTTCTTACTGGAAACAATCGCTAGCTCGCCTTACAAGAAACACACTCTGCTTTTGAGAAAAGAGCACTCTTCTACTCTACTGTGTTTCCTATAGGGCCAGAACAGTGAGCTTGCTCAGAACAAAAGAACTGTGCTTCCTACACACACGGGCCATATCTAGTTCAACTCTGCTTAAGAAACTACAAGACAGTAGCTCTTCATCAGTCCAATACACTGTCCTTGCTGCGAAGAGTCGCGAGTGCTACTTGCACTTTGTGTTTCAATGGGAGCACAATACTTACTCTTCTTACAGAAAACAACTCTTGCTCATAGGAATAGAAACTGAATGTGATTCAACTCCATTTAGGACTGGGGAACAAACGCTAGCTCGCCTTACAAGAAACACACTCTGCTTTTGAGAAAAGAGCACTCTTCTACTCTGCTATGTTTCCTATAGTGCCAGAATAGTGAGCTTGCTCAGAACAAAAGAACTGTGCTTCCTACACACACGGGCCATATCTACTTCAACTCTGCTTAGGAAACTGACAAGAACAGTAGATCCTCTTCAGTCCAATACACAGTACTTGCTGGGAACCGACGCGAGTGCTATTTGCACTGTGTATGGCAATGGGCGCGCAATAGTGACACTTCTTACCAGAAAACAACTCTTGCTCATAGGACCAGAAACAGCGTGGGATTCAACTCCATTTCTGACTGGGAAACAAACGCTAGCTCACCTTACAAGAAAGACACTCTGCTTTTGAGAAAAGAGCACTCTTCTACTCTACTGGGTTTCCTATGGGGTCCGAACAGTGAGCTTGCTCAGAACAAAAGAACTGTGCTTCCTACACACATGGGCCATATCTAGTTCAACTCTGCTTTGGAAACTGACAAGAAAAGTAGCTCCTCTTCAGTCCAATACACTGTACTTGCTGCGAAGAGACGCGAGTGCTATTTGCACTGTGTGGGACAATGGGAGCACAATAGTGACTCTTCATACAGAAAACAACTCTTGCTCGTTGGAATAGAAACTGCATGTGATTCATCTCCATTTAGGACTGGGGAACAAACGCTAGCTCGTCTTACATGAAACCCACTCTGCTTTTGAGAAAAGAGCACTCTTCTACTCTACTGTGTTTCCTATAGGGCCAGAATAGTGAGCTTGCTGAGAACAAAAGAACTGTGCTTCCTAAACACACGGGCCATATCTAGTTCAACTCTGCTTAGGAAACTGACAAGAACAGTAGCTCCTCTTCAGTCCAATACACTGTACTTGCTGGGAACAGACGCGAGTGCTATTTGCACTGTGTATGACAATGGGAGCGCAATAGTGACTCTTCTTAGTAGAAAACATCTCTTGCTCGTAGGACCAGAAACTGCATGTGATTCAACTCCATTTAGGATTGTGGAACAAATGCTAGCTCGCCTTACAAGAAACACATTCTGCTTTTGAGAAAAGAGCACTTTTCTACTCTACTGTGTTTCCTATAGTGCCTGAACTGTGAACTTGCTCAGAACAAAAGAACTGTGCTTCCTATATACACGGGCCATATCTACTTCATCTCTGCTTAGGAAACTGACAAGAACAGTAGCTCCTCTTAAGTCCTATACACTGTACTTGCTGGGAAGAGACGCGCTTGCTATTTGCACTGTGCATGGCAATGGGAGCGCAATTGAGACTTTCCTTACCAGAAAACAACTCTTGCTCTTAGGACCAAAAACTGCATGTGCTTCAACTCCATTTCTTACTGGGAAACAAACGCTAGCTCGCCTTACAAGAAACACACTCTGCTTTTGAGAAAAGAGCACTCTTCTACTCTACTGTGTTTCCTATAGGGCCAGAACAGTGAGCTTGCTGAGAACAAAAGAATTGTGCTTCCTACACACATGGGCCATATCTAGTTCAACTCTGCTTAGGAAACTGACAAGTACAGTAGCTCTTCTTCAGTCCAATACACTGTACTTGCTGCGAAGAGTCGCGAGTGCTACTTGCACTTTGTGTGGCAATGGGAGCACAATAATGACTCTTCTTACAGAAAACAACTCTTGCTTGTAGGAATAGTAACTGAATGTGATTCAACTCCATTTAGGACTGGGGAACAAACGCTAGCTCGCCTTACAAGAAACACACTCTGCTTTTGAGAAAAGAGCACTCTTCTACTCTACTATCTTTCCTATAGTGCCAGAACAGTGAGCTTGCTCAGAACAAAAGAACTGTGCTTCCTACACACACGGGCCATATCTACTTCAACTCTGCTTAGGAAACTGACAAGAACAGTAGCTCCTCTTCAGTCCAATACACTGTACTTGCTGGGAACAGATGCGAGTGCTATCTTTACTGTGTATGGCAAAGGGAGTGCAATATTGACTTTCCTTACCAGAAAACTACTCTTCCTTGTAGGACCAAAAACTGCATGTGATTCAACTCCATTTAGGACTAAAAAACAAACACTAGTTCGCCTTACAAGAAACACAATCTGCTTTTGAGAAAAGAGCACTCTTCTATTCTACTGTGTTTAATTTTGGCCAGAACAGTCAGCTTGATCAGAAAAAAAAAACTGTGCTTTCTACACACACGGACCATATCTAGTTGAACTCTGCTTAGGAAACTGATAAGAACAGTAGCTCCTCTCCAGTCCAATACACTGTATTTGCTGTGAAGAGACGCGAGTGCTATTTGCACTTTGTGTGTCAATGGGAGCACAATAGTGAATCTTCTTACATAAAACAACTCTTGCTCGTAGGAATAGAAACTGAATGTGATTCAACTCCATTTAGGATTGTGGAACAAATGCTAGCTCGCCTTACAAGAAACACATTCTGCTTTTGAGAAAAGAGCACTCTTCTACTCTACTGTGTTTCCTATAGTGCCAGAACAGTGAGCTTGCTCAGAACAAAAGAACTGTGCTTCCTAAACACACGGGCCTTATCTACTTCAACTCTGCTTAGGAAACTGATAAGAACAGTAGCTCCTCTTCAGTCCTATACACTGTACTTGCTGGGAACAGACACGCGTGCTATTTGCACTGTGCATGGCAATGGGAGCGCAATTGTGACTTTCCTTACCAGAAAACAACTCTTGCTCGTAGGACCAGAAACTGCATGTGATTCAATTCCATTTAGTACTGGGAAACAAACACTAGCTCGCCTTAAAATTAACACACTCTGCTTTTGAGAAAAGAGCACTCTTCTACTCAACAGTGTTTCCAAGGGGTCCAAACAGTGAGCTTGCTCAGAACAAAAGAACTGTGCTTCCTACACACACCGGCCATATAAAGTTCAACTCTGCTTAGGAAACTGACAAGAACAGTAGCTCCTCTTCAGTCCAATACACTGTACTTGCTGGCAACAGACGCACGTGCTATTTGCACTGTGCATGGCAATGGGAGCGCAATTGTGACTTTCCTTACCAGAAAACAACTCTTGCTCTTAGGACCAAAAACTGCATGTGATTCAACTCCATTTCTTACTGGAAACAATCGCTAGCTCGCCTTACAAGAAACACACTCTACTTTTGAGAAAAGAGCACTCTTCTACTCTACTGTGTTTCCTATAGGGCCAGAACAGTGAGCTTGCTCAGAACAAAAGAACTGTGCTTCCTACACACATGGGCCATATCTAGTTCAACTCTGCTTAGGAAACTACAAGACAGTAGCTCTTCATCAGTCCAATACACTGTCCTTGCTGCGAAGAGTCGGGAGTGCTACTTGCACTTTGTGTGGCAATGGGAGCACAATACTTACTCTTCTTACAGAAAACAACTCTTGCTCGTAGGAAGAGAAACTGAATGTGATTCAACTCCATTTAGGACTGGGGAACAAACGCTAGCTCGCCTTACAAGAAACACACTCTGCTTTTGAGAAAAGAGCACTCTTCTACTCTACTATGTTTCCTATAGTGCCAGAAGAGTGAGCTTGCTCAGAACAAAAGAACTGTGCTTCCTACACACACAGGCCATATCTACTTCAACTCTGCTTAGGAAACTGACAAGAACAGTAGCTCCTATTCAGTCCAATACACTCTACTTGCTGGGAACCGACGCGAGTGCTATTTGCACTGTGTACGGCAATGGGAGCGCAATAGTGACTCCTCTTACCAGAAAACAACTCTTGCTCATAAGACCAGAAACAGCGTGGGATTCAACTCCATTTCTGACTGGGAAACAAACACTAGCTCGCCTTACAAGAAACACACTTTGCTTTTGAGAAAAGAGCACTCTTCTACTCTATCGTATTTCCTAAGGGTTCCAAACAGTGAGCTTGCTCAGAACAAAAGAACTGTGCTTCCTACACACACCGGCCATACCTAGTTCAACTCTGCTTAGCAAACTGACAAGAGCAGTAGCTCCTCTTCAGTCCAATACACTGTACTTGCTGGCAACAGACATGAAAGCTGTTTGCCCTGTGTATAGCAATGGGAGCACAACAGTGACTTTCCTTACCAGAAAACAACTCTTGCTCGCAGGACCAGAAACTGCATGTGATACAATTCCATTTAGTACTGGGAAACAAATGCTAGCTCGCCTTACAATTAACGCACTCTGCATTTGAGAAAAGCGCACTCTTCTACTCTACTGTGTTTCCTATTGGGTCCGAACAGTGAGCTTGCTCAGAACAAAACAACTGTGCTTCCTACACACACGGGCCATATCTAGTTCAACTCTACTTAGGAAACTGACAAGAGCAGTAGCTCCTCTTCAGTCCAATACACTGTACTTGCTGAGAACCGATGTGAGGTTTGTTTGCACTGTGTATGGAAATGGGAGCGCAATAGTGACTCCTCTTACCAGAAAACAACTCTTGCTCATAAGACCAGAAACTGCATGTGACTCAACTCCATTTAGGACTGGGAAACAAACGCTAGCTCACCTTACAAGAAACACACTCTGCTTTTGAGAAAAGAGCACTCTTCTACTCTACTGTGTTTCCTGTAGGGACAGAACAGTGAGCTTGCTCAGAACAAAAGAACTGTGCTTCCTACACACACGGGCCATATCTAGTTCAACTATGCTTAGGAAACTGACAAGAACAGTAGCTCCTCTTCAGTCCAATACACTGTACTTGCTGGGAACATACGTGAATGCTATTTGCACTGTGTATGGCAATGGGAGCACAATCGTGACTCTTCTTACAGAAAACAACTCTTGCTCCCAGGACCAGAAACTACATGTGATTCAACTCCATTTAGGACTGGGACACAAACGCTAGCTCACCTTACAAGAAACACACTCTGCTTTTGAGAAAAGAGCACTCTTCTACTCTACTGTGTTTCCTATAGGGCCAGAACAGTGAGCTTGCTCAGAACAAAAGAACTGTGTTTCCAGCACACACGGGCCATATCTAGTTCAACTCTGCTTAGGAAACTGACAAGAACAGTAGATCCTCTTCAGTCCAATTCACTGTACTTGCTGGGAACAGATGCGAATGCTATTTGCACTGTGTATGGCAATGGGAGTGCAATAGTGACTGTCCTTACCAGAAAACAACTCTTTCTCGTAGGACCAGAAACTGCATGTGATTCAACTCCATTTAGGACTGGGAAACAAACGCTAGCTCACCTTACAAGAAAGACACTCTGCTTTTGAGAAAAGAGCACTCTTCTACTCTACTGGGTTTTCTATGGGGTCCGAACAGTGAGCTTGCTCAGAACAAAAGAACTGTGCTTCCTACACACATGGGCCATATCTAGTTCAACTCTGCTTAGGAAACTGACAAGAAAAGTAGCTCCTCTTCAGTCCAATACACTGTACTTGCTGCGAAGAGACGCGAGTGCTATTTGCACTGTGTGGGACAATGGGAGCACAATAGTGACTCTTCATACAGAAAACAACTGTTGCTCGTTGGAATAGAAACTGCATGTGATTCATCTCTTTTTAGGACTGGGGAACAAACGCTAGCTCGCCTTACATGAAACCCACTCTGCTTTTGAGAAAAGAGCACTCTTCTACTCTACTGTGTTTCCTATAGGGCCAGAACAGTGAGCTTGCTCAGAAAAAAAGAACTGTACTTCCTACACACGTGCGCCATAACTAGTTCAACTCTGCTGAGGAAAATGACAAGAACAGTAGCAACTCTTCAGTCCAATACACTGTACTTGCTGAGAACATACGTGAGTGCTGTTTGCACTGTGTATGGCAATGAGAGCACAATAGTGACTTTCCTTACCAGAAAACAACTCTTGCTCGCAGGACCAGAAACTGCATGTGATTCAATTCCATTTAGTACTGGGAAACAAACGCTAGCTCGCCTTACAATTAACGCACTCTGCTTTTGAGAAAAGCGCACTCTTCTACTCTACTGTGTTTCCTATGGGGTCCGAACAGTGAGCTTGCTCAGAACAAATGAACTGTGCTTCCTAGACACACGGGCCATATCTAGTTCAACTCTGCTTAGGAAACTGACAACGACAGTAGAACCTCTTCAGTCCAATACACTGTACATGATGGGAACAGACACCAGAGCTATTTGCATTGTGCATGGCAATGGGAGCACAATAGTGACTCATCTTACAGAAAACAACTCTTGCTCATAGGAATAGAAATTGCATGTGATACAACTCCTTTTAGGACTGGGGAACAAACGCTAGCTCAACTTACAAGAAACACACTCTGCTTTTGAGAAAAGAGCACTCTTCTACTCTACTGTGTTTCCTATAGGGCCAGAACAGTGAGCTTGCTCAGAACAAAAGAACTGTACTTCCTCCACACATGGGCCATATCTAGTTCAACTCTGCTTAGGAATATGACAAGAACAGTAGCTCCTCTTCAGTCCAATACACTGTACTTGCTGAGAACAGACGTGAGTGCTGTTTGCACTGTGTATGGCAATGGGAGCACAATAGTGACTTTCCTTACCAGAAAATAACTCTTGCTCCTTGGACCAGAAACTGCATGTGACTCAACTCCATTTAGGACTGGGAAACAAATGCTAGCTCGCCTTACAATTAACCCTCTCCTCTTTTGAGAAAAGAGCACTCTTCTGCTCTACAGTGTTTCCTATATTGCCAGAACATTGAACTTGCTCAGAACAAAAGAACTGTGCTTCCTACACACACGGGGCATATCTAGTTCAACTCTGCTTAGGAAACTGACAAGAACAGTAGCTCCTCTTCAGTCCAATACACTGTACTTGCTGAGAACCGACGTGAGATTTGTTTGCACTGTGTATGGAAATGGGAGCGCAATAGTAACTCTTCTTACAGAAAACAACTCTTGCTCCTAGGACCAGAAACTGCATGTGATTCAACTCCATTTAGGACTGGGAAACAAACGCTAGCTCACCTTACAAGAAACACACTCTGCTTTTGAGAAAAGAGCACTCTTCTACTCTACTATGTTTCCTATAGGGCCAGAACAGTGAGCTTACTCAGAAAAAAAGAACTGTGTTTCCTGCACACACGGGCCATATCTACTTCAACTCTGCTTAGGAAACTGACAAGAACAGTAGCTCCTCTTCAGTCCAATTCACTGTACTTGCTGGGAACAGACGCGAATGCTATTTACACTGTGTATGGCAATGGGAGTGCAATAGTGACTATCCTTACCAGAAAACAACTCTTGCTCGTAGGAACAGAAACTGCATGTGATTCAACTCCATTTAGTACTGGGAAACAAATGCTAGCTCACCTTACAAGAAACACACTCTGCTTTTGAGAAAAGAGCACTCTTCTACTCTACTGGGATTCCTATGGGGTCAGAACAGTGAGCTTGCTCATAACAAAAGAACTGTGCTTCCTACACACATGGGCCATATCTAGTTCAACTCTGCTTAGGAAACTGACAAGAAAAGTAGCTCCTCTTCAGTCCAATACACTGTACTTGCTGCGAAGAGACGCGAGTGCTATTTGCGCTGTGTGTGGCAATGGGAGCACAATAGTGACTCTTCTTACAGAAAACAACTCTTGCTCGTTGGAATAGAAACTGCATGTGATTCAACTCCATTTAGGACTGGGGAACAAACGCTAGCTCGCCTTACAAGAAACCCACTCTGCTTTTGAAAAAAGAGCACTCTTCTACTCTACTGTGTTTCCTATAGGGCCAGAATAGTGAGCTTGCTGAGAACAAAAGAACTGTGCTTCCTACACACACGGGCCATATCTACTTCAACTCTGCTTAGGAAACTGACAAGAACAGTAGCTCCTCTTCAGTCCAATACACTGTACTTGCTGGGAACAGATGCGAGTGCTATTTGCACTGTGTATGGCAATGGGAGCGCAATAGTGACACTTCTTACCAGAAAACAACTCTTGCTCCTAGGACCAGAAACTGCATGGGATTCAACTCCTTTTCTGACTGGGAAACAAACACTAGCTCGCCTTACAAGAAACACACTTTGCTTTTGAGAAAAGAGCACTCTTCTACTCTCCTGTCTTTCCTATGGGGTCCGAACAGTGAGCTTGCTCAGAACAAAAGAACTGTGCTTCCTGCACACACGGGCCATATCTAGTTCAACTCTGCTTAGGAAACTGACAAGAACAGTAGCTCCTCTTCAGTCCAATACACTGTACTTGCTGGGAACAGACGCGAGTGCTATTTGCACTGTACATGGCAATGGGAGCGCAATAGTGACTTTCGTTACCAGAAAACAACTGTTGCTCTTACGACCAAAAACTGCATGTGCTTCAACTCCATTTCTTACTGGGAAACAAACGCTAGCTCGCCTTACAAGAAACACACTCAGCTTTTGAGAAAAGAGCACCCTTCTACTCTAATGTGTTTTCTATAGGGCCAGAACAGTGAGCTTGCTCATAACAAAAGACTGTGCTTCCTACACACACGGCCATATCTAGTTCAATTCTGCTTAGGAAACTGACAACAACAGTAGCTCCTCTTCAGTCCAATACACTGTACATGATGGGAACAGACACCAGTGTTATTTGCACTGTGTATGGCAATGGGAGCACAATAGTGACTCATATTACAGAAAACAACTCTTGCTCGTAGGAATAGAAACTGCATGTGATTCATCTCCTTTTCAGACTGTGGAACAAACGCTAGCTCGCCTTACATGAAACCCACTCTGCTTTTGAGAAAAGAGCACTCTTCTACTCTACTGTGTTTCCTATAGGGCCAGAATAGTGAGCTTGCTGAGAAGAAAAGAACTGTGCTTCCTACACACACGGGCCATATCTACTTCAACTCTGCTTAGGAAACTGACAAGAACAGTAGCTCCTCTTCAGTCCAATACCCTGTACTTGTTGGGAACAGACGCGAGTGCTATTTGCACTGTGCATGGCAATGGGAGCACAATTGTGACTTTTCTTACCAGAAAACAACTCTTGCTCCTAGGACCAAAACCTGCATGTGCTTCAACTCCATTTCTTACTCAGAAACAAACGGTAGCTCGCCTTACAAGAAACACACTCTGCTTTTGAGAAAAGAGCACTCTTCTACTCTACTGTGTTTCCTATAAGGCCAGAACAGTGAGCTTGCTCATAACAAAAGAACTGTGCTTCCTACACACATGGGCCATATCTAGTTCAACTCTGCTTAGGAAACTGACAAGAACAGTAGCTGTTCTTCAATCCAATACACTGTACTTGCTGCGAAGAGTCGTGAGTGCTACCTGCACTTTGTGTGTCAATGGGAGCACAATAGTGACTCATCTTACAGAAAACAACTCTTGCTCGTTGGAATAGAAACTGCAAGTGATTCAACTCCATTTAGGACTGGGGAACAAACGCTAGCTCGCCTTACAAGAAACCCACTGTGCTTTTGTGAAAAGAGCACTCTTCTACTCTACTGTGTTTCCTATAGGGCCAGAATAGTGAGCTTGCTGAGAACAAAAGAACTGTGCTTCCTACACACACGGGCCATATCTAGTTCAACTCTGCTTAGGAAACTGACAAGAACAGTAGCTCCTCTTCAGTCCAATACACTGTACTTGCTGGGAACAGACGCGAGTGCTATTTGCACTGTGCATTGCAATGGGAGCGCAATTGTGACTTTCCTTACCAGAAAACAACTCTTGCTCGTAGGACCAGAAACTGCATGTGATTCAACTCCATTTCTGACTGGGAAACAAACACTCCCTCACCTTACAAGAAACAAACTCTGCTTTTGAGAAAAGAGCACTCTTCTACTCTACTGTGTTTCCTATGGGGTCCGAACAGTGAGCTTGCTCAGAACAAAAGAACTGTGCTTCCTACACACACGGGCCATATCTAGTTCAACTCTGCTTAGGAAACTGACAAGAACAGTAGCTCCTCTTCAGTCCAATACACTGTACTTGCTGGAAGCAGACGCTAGTGCTGTTTGCACTGTGTATGGCAATGGAAGCACAATAGTGACTCTTCTTACCAGAAAACAACTCTTGCTCGTAGGACCAGAAACTGCATGTGATTCAACTCCATTTAGGACTGGGAAACAAACGCTAGCTCGCCTTAGAAGAAACCCACTCTGCTTTTGAGAAAACAGCACTCTTCTACTCTACTGTGTTTCCTATAGGGCCAGAATAGTGAGCTTGCTGAGAACAAAAGAACTGTGCTTCCTACACACACGGGCCATATCTAGTTCAACTCTGCTTAGGAAACTGACAAGAACAGTAGCTCCTCTTCAGTCCAATACACTGTACTTGTTGGTAACAGACGCAAGTGCTGTTTGCACTGTGCATGGCAATGGGAGCGCAATTGTGACTTTCCTTACCAGAAAACAACTCTTGCTCTTAGGACCAAAACCTGCATGTGCTTCAACTCCATTTCTTACTGAGAAACAAACGGTAGCTCGCCTTACAAGAAACACACTCTGCTTTTGAGAAAAGAGCACTCTTCTACTCTACTGTGTTTCCTATAGGGCCAAAACAGTGAGCTTACTCATAACAAAAGAAATGTGCTTCCTACACACATGGGCCATATCTAGTTCAACTCTGCTTAGGAAACTGACAAGAACAGTAGCTCTTCTACAATCCAATACACTGTACTTGCTGCGAAGAGTCGCGAGTGCTACCTGCACTTTGTGTGTCAATGGGAGCACAATAGTTACTCTTCTTACAGAAAACAACTCTTGCTCTTAGGAATAGAAACTGAATGTGATTTAACTCCATTATGTCTGGGGAACAAACGCTAGCTTGCCTTACAAGAAATAAACTCTGCTTTGAGAAAAGAGCACTCTTCTACTCTACTATGTTTCCTATAGTGCCAGAACAGTGAGCTTGCTCAGAACAAAAGAACTGTGCTTCCTACACACACGGGCCATATCTAGTTCAACTCTGCTTAGGAAACTGACAAGAACAGTAGCTCCTCTTCAGTCCAATACACTGTAATTGCTGGGAACCGACGCGAGTGCTATTTGCAGTGTGTATGGCAATGGGAGCGCAATAGTGACACTTCTTACCAGAAAACAACTCTTGCTCGTAGGACCAGAAACTGCATGGGATTCAACTCCATTTCTGACTGGGAAACAAACACTCACTCGCCTTAAAAGAAACACACTCTGCTTTTGAGAAAAGAGCACTCTTCTACTCTACTATGTTTCCTATAGTGCCAGAACAGTGAGCTTGCTCAGAACAAAAGAACTGTGCTTCCTACACACACGGGCCATATCTACTTCAACTCTGCTTAGGAAACTGACAAGAACAGTAGCTCCTCTTCAGTCCAATACACTGTAATTGCTGGGAACCGACGCGAGTGCTATTTGCACTGTGTATGGCAATGGGAGCGCAATAGTGACACTTCTTACCAGAAAACAACTCTTGCTCGTAGGACCAGAAACTGCATGGGATTCAACTCCATTTCTGACTGGGAAACAAACACTCACTCGCCTTAAAAGAAACACACTCTGCTTTTGAGAAAAGAGCACTCTTCTACTCTACTATGTTTCCTATAGTGCCAGAACAGTGAGCTTGCTCAGAACAAAAGAACTGTGCTTCCTACACACACGGGCCATATCTAGTTCAACTCTGCTTAGGAAACTGACAAGAACAGTAGCTCCTCTTCAGTCCAATACACTGTACTTGCTGGGAACCGACGCGAGTGCTATTTGGACTGTATATGGCAATGGGAGCGCAATAGTGACACTTCTTACCAGAAAACAACTCTTGCTTGTAGGACCAGAAACTGCATGGGATTCAACTCCATTTCTGACTGGGAAACAAACACTCGCTTGCCTTACAAGAAACACACTCTGCTTTTGAGAAAAGAGCACTCTTCTACTATACTGTGCTTCCTATGGGGTCCGAACAGTGAGCTTGCTCAGAACAAAAGAACTGTGCTTCCTACACACACGGGCCATATCTAGTTCAACTCTGCTTAGGAAACTGACAACAACAGTAGCTCCTCTTCAGTCCAATACACTGTACTTGCTGGAAGCAGACGCGAGGGCTATTTGCACTATGCATTGCAATGGGAGCGCAATTGTGACTTTCCTTACCAGAAAACAACTCTTGCTCGTAGGACCAGAAACTGCATGTGATTCAACTCCATTTCTGACTGGGAAACAAACACTCCCTCACCTTACAAGAAACAAACTCTGCTTTTGAGAAAAGAGCACTCTTCTACTCTACTGTGTTTCCTATGGGGTCCGAACAGTGAGCTTGCTCAGAACAAAGAACTGTGCTTCCTACACACACGGGCCATATCTAGTTCAACTCTGCTTAGGAAACTGACAACAACAGTAGCTCCTCTTCAGTCCAATACACTGTACTTGCTGGAAGCAGACGCGAGGGCTATTTGCACTGTGTGTGGCAATGGGAGCACAATAGTGACTCATCTTACAGAAAACAACTCTTGCTCGTTGGAATAGAAACTGCATGTGATTCAACTCCATTTAGGACTGGGGAACAAATGCTAGCTCGCCTTACAAGAAAACCACTGTGCTTTTGAGAAAAGAGCACTCTTCTACTCTACTGTGTTTCCTATAGGGCCAGAATAGTGAGCTTGCTGAGAACAAAAGAACTGTGCTTCCTACACACACGGGCCATATCTAGTTCAACTCTGCTTAGGAAACTGACAAGAACAGTAGCTCCTCTTCAGTCCAATACACTGTACTTGCTGCGAACAGACGCGAGTGCTATTTGCACTGTGCATTGCAATGGGAGCGCAATTGTGACTTTCCTTACCAGAAAACAAATCTTGCTCTTAGGACCAAAAACTGCATGTGCTACAACTCCATTTCTTACTGGAAACAATCGCTGGCTCGCCTTACAAGAAACACACTCTGCTTTTGAGAAAAGAGCACTCTTCTACTCTACAGTGTTTCCTATAGGGCCAGAACAGTGAGCTTGCTCAGAACAAAAGAACTGTGCTTCCTACACACATGGGCCATATCTAGTTCAACTCTGCTTAGGAAACTACAAGACAGTAGCTCTTCATCAGTCCAATACACTGTCCTTGCTGCGAAGAGTCGCGAGTGCTACTTGCACTTTGTGTTTCAATGGGAGCACAATACTTACTCTTCTTACAGAAAACAACTCTTGCTCATAGGAATAGAAACTGAATGTGATTCAACTCCATTTAGGACTGGGGAACAAACGCTAGCTCGCCTTACAAGAAACACACTCTGCTTTTGAGAAAAGAGCACTCTTCTACTCTACTATGTTTCCTATAGTGCCAGAAGAGTGAGCTTGCTCAGAACAAAAGAACTGTGCTTCCTACACACACGGGCCATATCTACTTCAACTCTGCTTAGGAAACTGACAAGAACAGTAGCTACTCTTCAGTCCAATACACTGTAATTGCTGGGAACCGACGCGAGTGCTATTTGCACTGTGTATGGCAATGGGAGCGCAATAGTGACACTTCTTACCAGAAAACAACTCTTGCTCATAGGACCAGAAACAGCGTGGGATTCAACTCCATTTCTGACTGGGAAACAAACGCTAGCTCACCTTACAAGAAAGACACTCTGCTTTTGAGAAAAGAGCACTCTTCTACTCTACTGGGTTTCCTATGGGGTCCGAACAGTGAGCTTGCTCAGAACAAAAGAACTGTGCTTCCTACACACATGGGCCATATCTAGTTCAACTCTGCTTAGGAAACTGACAAGAAAAGTAGCTCCTCTTCAGTCCAATACACTGTACTTGCTGCGAAGAGACGCGAGTGCTATTTGCACTGTGTGGGACAATGGGAGCACAATAGTGACTCTTCTTACAGAAAACAACTCTTGCTCATTGGAATAGAAACTGCATGTGATTCATCTCCATTTAGGACTGGGGAACAAACGCTAGCTCGTCTTACATGAAACCCACTCTGCTTTTGAGAAAAGAGCACTCTTCTACTCTACTGTGTTTCCTATAGGGCCAGAATAGTGAGCTTGCTGAGAACAAAAGAACTGTGCTTCCTAAACACACGGGCCATATCTAGTTCAACTCTGCTTAGGAAACTGACAAGAACAGTAGCTCCTCTTCAGTCCAATACACTGTACTTGCTGGGAACAGACGCGAGTGCGATTTGCACTGTGTATGACAATGGGAGCGCAATAGTGACTCTTCTTAGTAGAAAACATCTCTTGCTCGTAGGACCAGAAACTGCATGTGATTCAACTCCATTTAGGATTGTGGAACAAATGCTAGCTCGCCTTACAAGAAACACATTCTGCTTTTGAGAAAAGAGCACTCTTCTACTCTACTGTGTTTCCTATAGTGCCAGAACTGTGAACTTGCTCAGAACAAAAGAACTGTGCTTCCTATATACACGGGCCATATCTACTTCATCTCTGCTTAGGAAACTGACAAGAACAGTAGCTCCTCTTAAGTCCTATACACTGTACTTGCTGGGAACAGACGCGAGTGCTATTTGCACTGTGCATGGCAATGGGAGCGCAATTGTGACTTTCCTTACCAGAAAACAACTCTTGCTCTTAGGACCAAAAACTGCATGTGCTTCAACTCCATTTCTTACTGGGAAACAAACGCTAGCTCGCCTTACGAGAAACACACTCTGCTTTTGAGAAAAGAGCACTCTTCTACTCTACTGTGTTTCCTATAGGGCCAGAACAGTGAGCTTGCTGAGAACAAAAGAATTGTGCTTCCTACACACATGGGCCATATCTAGTTCAACTCTGCTTAGGAAACTGACAAGTACAGTAGCTCTTCTTCAGTCCAATACACTGTACTTGCTGCGAAGAGTCGCGAGTGCTACTTGCACTTTGTGTGGCAATGGGAGCACAATACTGACTCTTCTTACAGAAAACAACTCTTGCTTGTAGGAATAGTAACTGAATGTGATTCAACTCCATTTAGGACTGGGGAACAAACGCTAGCTCGCCTTACAAGAAACACACTCTGCTTTTGAGAAAAGAGCACTCTTCTACTCTACTATCTTTCCTATAGTGCCAGAACAGTGAGCTTGCTCAGAACAAAAGAACTGTGCTTCCTACACACACGGGCCATATCTACTTCAACTCTGCTTAGGAAACTGACAAGAACAGTAGCTCCTCTTCAGTCCAATACACTGTACTTGCTGGGAACAGATACGAGTGCTATCTTTACTGTGTATGGCAAAGGGAGTGCAATATTGATATCCTTACCAGAAAACTACTCTTCCTTGTAGGACCAAAAACTGCATGTGATTCAACTCCATTTAGGACTAAAAAACAAACACTAGTTCGCCTTACAAGAAACACAATCTGCTTTTGAGAAAAGAGCACTCTTCTATTCTACTGTGTTTAATTTTGGCCAGAACAGTCAGCTTGATCAGAAAAAAAGAACTGTGCTTTCTACACACACGGACCATATCTAGTTGAACTCTGCTTAGGAAACTGATAAGAACAGTAGCTCCTCTCCAGTCCAATACACTGTACTTGCTGTGAAGAGACGCGAGTGCTATTTGCACTTTGTGTGTCAATGGGAGCACAATAGTGAATCTTCTTACATAAAACAACTCTTGCTCGTAGGAATAGAAACTGAATGTGATTCAACTCCATTTAGGATTGTGGAACAAATGCTAGCTCGCCTTACAAGAAACACATTCTGCTTTTGAGAAAAGAGCACTCTTCTACTCTACTGTGTTTCCTATAGTGCCAGAACAGTGAGCTTGCTCAGAACAAAAGAACTGTGCTTCCTAAACACACGGGCCTTATCTACTTCAACTCTGCTTAGGAAACTGATAAGAACAGTAGCTCCTCTTCAGTCCTATACACTGTACTTGCTGGGAACAGACGCGCGTGCTATTTGCACTGTGCATGGCAATGGGAGCGCAATTGTGACTTTCCTTACCAGAAAACAACTCTTGCTCGTAGGACCAGAAACTGCATGTGATTCAATTCCATTTAGTACTGGGAAACAAACACTAGCTCGCCTTAAAATTAACACACTCTGCTTTTGAGAAAAGAGCACTCTTCTACTCAACAGTGTTTCCTAGGGGTCCAAACAGTGAGCTTGCTCAGAACAAAAGAACTGTGCTTCCTACACACACCGGCCATATAAAGTTCAACTCTGCTTAGGAAACTGACAAGAACAGTAGCTCCTCTTCAGTCCAATACACTGTACTTGCTGGGAACAGACACAAGTGCTATTTGCACTGTGCATTGCAATGGGAGCGCAATTGTGACTTTCCTTACCAGAAAACAACTCTTGCTCGTAGGACCAGAAACTGCATGTGATTCAACTCCATTTCTGACTGGGAAACAAACACTCCCTCACCTTACAAGAAACAAACTCTGCTTTTGTGAAAAGAGCACTCTTCTACTCTACTGTGTTTCCTATGGGGTCCGAACAGTGAGCTTGCTCAGAACAAAAGAACTGTGCTTCCTACACACACGGGCCATATCTAGTTCAACTCTGCTTAGGAAACTGACAAGAACAGTAGCTCCTCTTCAGTCCAATACACTGTACCTGCTGGAAGCAGACGCTAGTGCTGTTTGCACTGTGTATGGCAATGGAAGCACAATAGTGACTCTTCTTACCAGAAAACAACTCTTGCTCGTAGGACCAGAAACTGCATGTGATTCAACTCCATTTAGGACTGGGAAACAAACGCTAGCTCGCCTTAGAAGAAACCCACTCTGCTTTTGAGAAAACAGCACTCTTCTACTCTGCTGTGTTTCCTATAGGGCCAGAATAGTGAGCTTGCTGAGAACAAAAGAACTGTGCTTCCTACACACACGGGCCATATCTAGTTCAACTCTGCTTAGGAAACTGACAAGAAGAGTAGCTCCTCTTCAGTCCAATACACTGTACTTGTTGGTAACAGACGCAAGTGCTGTTTGCACTGTGCATGGCAATGGGAGCGCAATTGTGACTTTCCTTACCAGAAAACAACTCTTGCTCTTAGGACCAAAACCTGCATGTGCTTCAACTCCATTTCTTACTGAGAAACAAACGGTAGCTCGCCTTACAAGAAACACACTCTGCTTTTGAGAAAAGAGCACTCTTCTACTCTACTGGGTTTCCTATAGGGCCAAAACAGTGAGCTTGCTCATAACAAAAGAAATGTGCTTCCTACACACATGGGCCATATCTAGTTCAACTCTGCTTAGGAAACTGACAAGAACAGTAGCTCTTCTTCAATCCAATACACTGTACTTGCTGCGAAGAGTCGCGAGTGCTACCTGCACTTTGTGAGTCAATGGGAGCACAATAGTTACTCTTCTTACAGAAAACAACTCTTGCTCTTAGGAATAGAAACTGAATGTGATTTAACTCCATTATGTCTGGGGAACAAACGCTAGCTTGCCTTACAAGAAATAAACTCTGCTTTGAGAAAAGAGCACTCTTCTACTCTACTATGTTTCCTATAGTGCCAGAACAGTGAGCTTGCTCAGAACAAAAGAACTGTGCTTCCTACACACACGGGCCATATCTAGTTCAACTCTGCTTAGGAAACTGACAAGAACAGTAGCTCCTCTTCAGTCCAATACACTGTAATTGCTGGGAACCGACGCGAGTGCTATTTGCACTGTGTATGGCAATGGGAGCGCAATAGTGACACTTCTTACCAGTAAACAACTCTTGCTCGTAGGACCAGAAACTGCATGGGATTCAACTCCATTTCTGACTGGGAAACAAACACTCACTCGCCTTAAAAGAAACACACTCTGCTTTTGAGAAAAGAGCACTCTTCTACTCTACTATGTTTCCTATAGTGCCAGAACAGTGAGCTTGCTCAGAACAAAAGAACTGTGCTTCCTACACACACGGGCCATATCTACTTCAACTCTGCTTAGGAAACTGACAAGAACAGTAGCTCCTCTTCAGTCCAATACACTGTACTTGCTGGGAACCGAAGCGAGTGCTATTTGGACTGTATATGGCAAAGGGAGCGCAATAGTGACACTTCTTACCAGAAAACAACTCTTGCTTGTAGGACCAGAAACTGCATGGGATTCAACTCCATTTCTGACTGGGAAACAAACACTCGCTTGCCTTACAAGAAACACACTCTGCTTTTGAGAAAAGAGCACTCTTCTACTATACTGTGCTTCCTATGGGGTCCGAACAGTGAGCTTGCTCAGAACAAAAGAACTGTGCTTCCTACACACACGGGCCATATCTAGTTCAACTCTGCTTAGGAAACTGACAACAACAGTAGCTCCTCTTCAGTCCAATACACTGTACTTGCTGGAAGCAGACGCGAGGGCTATTTGCACTGTGCATTGCAATGGGAGCGCAATTGTGACTTTCCTTACCAGAAAACAACTCTTGCTCGTAGGACCAGAAACTGCATGTGATTCAACTCCATTTCTGACTGGGAAACAAACACTCCCTCACCTTACAAGAAACAAACTCTGCTTTTGAGAAAAGAGCACTCTTCTACTCTACTGTGTTTCCTATGGGGTCCGAACAGTGAGCTTGCTAAGAACAAAAGAACTGTGCTTCCTACACACACAGGCCATATCTAGTTCAACTCTGCTTAGGAAACTGACAAGAACAGTAGCTCCTCTTCAGTCCAATACACTGTACTTGCTGGAAGCAGACGCTAGTGCTGTTTGCACTGTGTATGGCAATGGAAGCACAATAGTGACTCTTCTTACCAGAAAACAACTCTTGCTCGTACGACCAGAAACTGCATGTGATTCAACTCCATTTAGGACTGGGAAACAAACGCTAGCTTGCCTTACAAGAAACCCACTCTGCTTTTGAGAAAAGAGCACTCTTCTACTCTACTGTGTTTCCTATAGGGCCAGAATAGTGAGCTTGCTGAGAACAAAAGA
The DNA here is from genome assembly GCF_949786415.1 of Peromyscus eremicus. Taxonomy (NCBI): domain Eukaryota; kingdom Metazoa; phylum Chordata; class Mammalia; order Rodentia; family Cricetidae; genus Peromyscus; species Peromyscus eremicus. Next base: position 18,126 of record NW_026737547.1, on the reverse strand, counting down.
ACTGTGCTTCCTACACACACGGGCCATATCTAGTTCAACTCTGCTTAGGAAACTGACAAGAACAGTAGCTCCTCTTCAGTCCAATACACTGTACTTGTTGGGAACAGACGCGAGTGCTATTTGCACTGTGCATGGCAATGGGAGCGCAATTGTGACTTTCCTTACCAGAAAACAACTCTTGCTCTTAGGACCAAATCCTGCATGTGCTTCAACTCCATTTCTTACTGAGAAACAAATGGTAGCTCGCCTTACAAGAAACACACTCTGCTTTTGAGAAAAGAGCACTCTTCTACTCTACTGTGTTTCCTATAGGGCCAGAACAGTGAGCTTGCTCATAACAAAAGAACTGTGCTTCCTACACACATGGGCCATATCTAGTTCAACTCTGCTTAGGAAACTGACAAGAACAGTAGCTCTTCTTCAATCCAATACACTGTACTTGCTGCGAAGAGTCGCGAGTGCTACCTGCACTTTGTGTATCAATGGGAGCACAATAGTTACTCTTCTTACAGAAAACAACTCTTGCTCTTAGGAATAGAAACTGAATGTGATTTAACTCCATTTAGGTCTGGGGAACAAACGCTACCTTGCCTTACAAGAAATAAACTCTGCTTTGAGAAAAGAGCACTCTTCAACTCTACTATGTTTCCTATAGTGCCAGAACAGTGAGCTTGCTCAGAACAAAAGAACTGTGCTTCCTACACACACGGGCCATATCTACTTCAACTCTGCTTAGGAAACTGACAAGAACAGTAGCTCCTCTTCAGTCCAATACACTGTAATTGCTGGGAACCGATACGAGTGCTATTTGCACTGTGTATGGCAATGGGAGCGCAATAGTGACACTTCTTACCAGAAAACAACTCTTGCTCGTAGGACCAGAAACTGCATGGGATTCAACTCCATTTCTGACTGGGAAACAAACACTTGCTCGCCTTAAAAGAAACACACTCTGCTTTTGAGAAAAGAGCACTCTTCTACTCTACTATGTTTCCTATAGTGCCAGAACAGTGAGCTTGCTCAGAACAAAAGAACTGTGCTTCCTACACACACGGGCCATATCTAGTTCAACTCTGCTTAGGAAACTTACAACAACAGTAGCTCCTCTTCAGTCCAATACACTGTACTTGCTGGAAGCAGACACGAGGGCTATTTGCACTGTGTGTGGCAATGGGAGCACAATAGTGACTCATCTTACAGAAAACAACTCTTGCTCGTTGGAATAGAAACTGCATGTGATTCAACTCCATTTAGGACTGGGGAACAAATGCTAGCTCGCCTTACAAGAAAACCACTGTGCTTTTGAGAAAAGAGCACTCTTCTACTCTACTGTGTTTCCTATAGGGCCAGAATAGTGAGCTTGCTGAGAACAAAAGAACTGTGCTTCCTACACACACGGGCCATATCTAGTTCAACTCTGCTTAGGAAACTGACAAGAACAGTAGCTCCTCTTCAGTCCTATACACTGTACTTGCTGCGAACAGACGCGAGTGCTATTTGCACTGTGCATTGCAATGGGAGCGCAATTGTGACTTTCCTTACCAGAAAACAACTCTTGCTCTTAGGACCAAAAACTGCATGTGCTACAACTCCATTTCTTACTGGAAACAATCGCTAGCTCGCCTTACAAGAAACACACTCTGCTTTTGAGAAAAGAGCACTCTTCTACTCTACTGTGTTTCCTATAGGGCCAGAACAGTGAGCTTGCTCAGAACAAAAGAACTGTGCTTCCTACACACACGGGCCATATCTAGTTCAACTCTGCTTAAGAAACTACAAGACAGTAGCTCTTCATCAGTCCAATACACTGTCCTTGCTGCGAAGAGTCGCGAGTGCTACTTGCACTTTGTGTTTCAATGGGAGCACAATACTTACTCTTCTTACAGAAAACAACTCTTGCTCATAGGAATAGAAACTGAATGTGATTCAACTCCATTTAGGACTGGGGAACAAACGCTAGCTCGCCTTACAAGAAACACACTCTGCTTTTGAGAAAAGAGCACTCTTCTACTCTGCTATGTTTTCTATAGTGCCAGAATAGTGAGCTTGCTCAGAACAAAAGAACTGTGCTTCCTACACACACGGGCCATATCTACTTCAACTCTGCTTAGGAAACTGACAAGAACAGTAGATCCTCTTCAGTCCAATACACAGTACTTGCTGGGAACCGACGCGAGTGCTATTTGCACTGTGTATGGCAATGGGCGCGCAATAGTGACACTTCTTACCAGAAAACAACTCTTGCTCATAGGACCAGAAACAGCGTGGGATTCAACTCCATTTCTGACTGGGAAACAAACGCTAGCTCACCTTACAAGAAAGACACTCTGCTTTTGAGAAAAGAGCACTCTTCTACTCTACTGGGTTTCCTATGGGGTCCGAACAGTGAGCTTGCTCAGAACAAAAGAACTGTGCTTCCTACACACATGGGCCATATCTAGTTCAACTCTGCTTAGGAAACTGACAAGAAAAGTAGCTCCTCTTCAGTCCAATACACTGTACTTGCTGCGAAGAGACGCGAGTGCTATTTGCACTGTGTGGGACAATGGGAGCACAATAGTGACTCTTCATACAGAAAACAACTCTTGCTCGTTGGAATAGAAACTGCATGTGATTCATCTCCATTTAGGACTGGGGAACAAACGCTAGCTCGTCTTACATGAAACCCACTCTGCTTTTGAGAAAAGAGCACTCTTCTACTCTACTGTGTTTCCTATAGGGCCAGAATAGTGAGCTTGCTGAGAACAAAAGAACTGTGCTTCCTAAACACACGGGCCATATCTAGTTCAACTCTGCTTAGGAAACTGACAAGAACAGTAGCTCCTCTTCAGTCCAATACACTGTACTTGCTGGGAACAGACGCAAGTGCTATTTGCACTGTGTATGACAATGGGAGCGCAATAGTGACTCTTCTTAGTAGAAAACATCTCTTGCTCGTAGGACCAGAAACTGCATGTGATTCAACTCCATTTAGGATTGTGGAACAAATGCTAGCTCGCCTTACAAGAAACACATTCTGCTTTTGAGAAAAGAGCACTTTTCTACTCTACTGTGTTTCCTATAGTGCCTGAACTGTGAACTTGCTCAGAACAAAAGAACTGTGCTTCCTATATACTCGGGCCATATCTACTTCATCTCTGCTTAGGAAACTGACAAGAACAGTAGCTCCTCTTAAGTCCTATACACTGTACTTGCTGGGAAGAGACGCGCTTGCTATTTGCACTGTGCATGGCAATGGGAGCGCAATTGAGACTTTCCTTACCAGAAAACAACTCTTGCTCTTAGGACCAAAAACTGCATGTGCTTCAACTCCATTTCTTACTGGGAAACAAACGCTAGCTCGCCTTACAAGAAACACACTCTGCTTTTGAGAAAAGAGCACTCTTCTACTCTACTGTGTTTCCTATAGGGCCAGAACAGTGAGCTTGCTGAGAACAAAAGAATTGTGCTTCCTACACACATGGGCCATATCTAGTTCAACTCTGCTTAGGAAACTGACAAGTACAGTAGCTCTTCTTCAGTCCAATACACTGTACTTGCTGCGAAGAGTCGCGAGTGCTACTTGCACTTTGTGTGGCAATGGGAGCACAATAATGACTCTTCTTACAGAAAACAACTCTTGCTTGTAGGAATAGTAACTGAATGTGATTCAACTCCATTTAGGACTGGGGAACAAACGCTAGCTCGCCTTACAAGAAACACACTCTGCTTTTGAGAAAAGAGCACTCTTCTACTCTACTATCTTTCCTATAGTGCCAGAACAGTGAGCTTGCTCAGAACAAAAGAACTGTGCTTCCTACACACACGGGCCATATCTACTTCAACTCTGCTTAGGAAACTGACAAGAACAGTAGCTCCTCTTCAGTCCAATACACTGTACTTGCTGGGAACAGATGCGAGTGCTATCTTTACTGTGTATGGCAAAGGGAGTGCAATATTGACTTTCCTTACCAGAAAACTACTCTTCCTTGTAGGACCAAAAACTGCATGTGATTCAACTCCATTTAGGACTAAAAAACAAACACTAGTTCGCCTTACAAGAAACACAATCTGCTTTTGAGAAAAGAGCACTCTTCTATTCTACTGTGTTTAATTTTGGCCAGAACAGTCAGCTTGATCAGAAAAAAAAAACTGTGCTTTCTACACACACGGACCATATCTAGTTGAACTCTGCTTAGGAAACTGATAAGAACAGTAGCTCCTCTCCAGTCCAATACACTGTACTTGCTGTGAAGAGACGCGAGTGCTATTTGCACTTTGTGTGTCAATGGGAGCACAATAGTGAATCTTCTTACATAAAACAACTCTTGCTCGTAGGAATAGAAACTGAATGTGATTCAACTCCATTTAGGATTGTGGAACAAATGCTAGCTCGCCTTACAAGAAACACATTCTGCTTTTGAGAAAAGAGCACTCTTCTACTCTACTGTGTTTCCTATAGTGCCAGAACAGTGAGCTTGCTCAGAACAAAAGAACTGTGCTTCCTAAACACACGGGCCTTATCTACTTCAACTCTGCTTAGGAAACTGATAAGAACAGTAGCTCCTCTTCAGTCCTATACACTGTACTTGCTGGGAACAGACACGCGTGCTATTTGCACTGTGCATGGCAATGGGAGCGCAATTGTGACTTTCCTTACCAGAAAACAACTCTTGCTCGTAGGACCAGAAACTGCATGTGATTCAATTCCATTTAGTACTGGGAAACAAACACTAGCTCGCCTTAAAATTAACACACTCTGCTTTTGAGAAAAGAGCACTCTTCTACTCAACAGTGTTTCCAAGGGGTCCAAACAGTGAGCTTGCTCAGAACAAAAGAACTGTGCTTCCTACACACACCGGCCATATAAAGTTCAACTCTGCTTAGGAAACTGACAAGAACAGTAGCTCCTCTTCAGTCCAATACACTATACTTGCTGGCAACAGACGCACGTGCTATTTGCACTGTGCATGGCAATGGGAGCGCAATTGTGACTTTCCTTACCAGAAAACAACTCTTGCTCTTAGGACCAAAAACTGCATGTGCTGCAACTCCATTTCTTACTGGAAACAATCGCTAGCTCGCCTTACAAGAAACACACTCTACTTTTGAGAAAAGAGCACTCTTCTACTCTACTGTGTTTCCTATAGGGCCAGAACAGTGAGCTTGCTCAGAACAAAAGAACTGTGCTTCCTACACACATGGGCCATATCTAGTTCAACTCTGCTTAGGAAACTACAAGACAGTAGCTCTTCATCAGTCCAATACACTGTCCTTGCTGCGAAGAGTCGGGAGTGCTACTTGCACTTTGTGTGGCAATGGGAGCACAATACTTACTCTTCTTACAGAAAACAACTCTTGCTCGTAGGAAGAGAAACTGAATGTGATTCAACTCCATTTAGGACTGGGGAACAAACGCTAGCTTGCCTTACAAAAAACACACTCTGCTTTTGAGAAAAGAGCACTCTTCTACTCTACTATGTTTCCTATAGTGCCAGAAGAGTGAGCTTGCTCAGAACAAAAGAACTGTGCTTCCTACACACACAGGCCATATCTACTTCAACTCTGCTTAGGAAACTGACAAGAACAGTAGCTCCTCTTCAGTCCAATACACTGTACTTGCTGGGAACCGACGCGAGTGCTATTTGCACTGTGTACGGCAATGGGAGCGCAATAGTGACACTTCTTACCAGAAAACAACTCTTGCTCATAGGACCAGAAACAGCGTGGGATTCAACTCCATTTCTGACTGGGAAACAAACACTAGCTCGCCTTACAAGAAACACACTTTGCTTTTGAGAAAAGAGCACTCTTCTACTCTATCGTATTTCCTAAGGGTTCCAAACAGTGAGCTTGCTCAGAACAAAAGAACTGTGCTTCCTACACACACCGGCCATACCTAGTTCAACTCTGCTTAGCAAACTGACAAGAGCAGTAGCTCCTCTTCAGTCCAATACACTGTACTTGCTGGCAACAGACATGAAAGCTGTTTGCCCTGTGTATAGCAATGGGAGCACAACAGTGACTTTCCTTACCAGAAAACAACTCTTGCTCGCAGGACCAGAAACTGCATGTGATACAATTCCATTTAGTACTGGGAAACAAATGCTAGCTCGCCTTACAATTAACGCACTCTGCATTTGAGAAAAGCGCACTCTTCTACTCTACTGTGTTTCCTATTGGGTCCGAACAGTGAGCTTGCTCAGAACAAAACAACTGTGCTTCCTACACACACGGGCCATATCTAGTTCAACTCTACTTAGGAAACTGACAAGAGCAGTAGCTCCTCTTCAGTCCAATACACTGTACTTGCTGAGAACCGATGTGAGGTTTGTTTGCACTGTGTATGGAAATGGGAGCGCAATAGTGACTCCTCTTACCAGAAAACAACTCTTGCTCATAAGACCAGAAACTGCATGTGACTCAACTCCATTTAGGACTGGGAAACAAACGCTAGCTCACCTTACAAGAAACACACTCTGCTTTTGAGAAAAGAGCACTCTTCTACTCTACTGTGTTTCCTGTAGGGACAGAACAGTGAGCTTGCTCAGAACAAAAGAACTGTGCTTCCTACACACACGGGCCATATCTAGTTCAACTATGCTTAGGAAACTGACAAGAACAGTAGCTCCTCTTCAGTCCAATACACTGTACTTGCTGGGAACATACGTGAATGCTATTTGCACTGTGTATGGCAATGGGAGCACAATCGTGACTCTTCTTACAGAAAACAACTCTTGCTCCCAGGACCAGAAACTACATGTGATTCAACTCCATTTAGGACTGGGACACAAACGCTAGCTCACCTTACAAGAAACACACTCTGCTTTTGAGAAAAGAGCACTCTTCTACTCTACTGTGTTTCCTATAGGGCCAGAACAGTGAGCTTGCTCAGAACAAAAGAACTGTGTTTCCAGCACACACGGGCCATATCTAGTTCAACTCTGCTTAGGAAACTGACAAGAACAGTAGATCCTCTTCAGTCCAATTCACTGTACTTGCTGGGAACAGATGCGAATGCTATTTGCACTGTGTATGGCAATGGGAGTGCAATAGTGACTGTCCTTACCAGAAAACAACTCTTGCTCGTAGGACCAGAAACTGCATGTGATTCAACTCCATTTAGGACTGGGAAACAAACGCTAGCTCACCTTACAAGAAAGACACTCTGCTTTTGAGAAAAGAGCACTCTTCTTCTCTACTGGGTTTTCTATGGGGTCCGAACAGTGAGCTTGCTCAGAACAAAAGAACTGTGCTTCCTACACACATGGGCCATATCTAGTTCAACTCTGCTTAGGAAACTGACAAGAAAAGTAGCTCCTCTTCAGTCCAATACACTGTACTTGCTGCGAAGAGACGCGAGTGCTATTTGCACTGTGTGGGACAATGGGAGCACAATAGTGACTCTTCATACAGAAAACAACTGTTGCTCGTTGGAATAGAAACTGCATGTGATTCATCTCTTTTTAGGACTGGGGAACAAACGCTAGCTCGCCTTACATGAAACCCACTCTGCTTTTGAGAAAAGAGCACTCTTCTACTCTACTGTGTTTCCTATAGGGCCAGAACAGTGAGCTTGCTCAGAAAAAAAGAACTGTACTTCCTACACACGTGCGCCATAACTAGTTCAACTCTGCTGAGGAAAATGACAAGAACAGTAGCAACTCTTCAGTCCAATACACTGTACTTGCTGAGAACATACGTGAGTGCTGTTTGCACTGTGTATGGCAATGAGAGCACAATAGTGACTTTCCTTACCAGAAAACAACTCTTGCTCGCAGGACCAGAAACTGCATGTGATTCAATTCCATTTAGTACTGGGAAACAAACGCTAGCTCGCCTTACAATTAACGCACTCTGCTTTTGAGAAAAGCGCACTCTTCTACTCTACTGTGTTTCCTATGGGGTCCGAACAGTGAGCTTGCTCAGAACAAAAGAACTGTGCTTCCTACACACACGGGCCATATCTACTTCAACTCTGCTTAGGAAACTGACAAGAACAGTAGCTCCTCTTCAGTCCAATACACTGTACTTGCTGGGAACCGACGCGAGTGCTATTTGGACTGTATATGGCAATGGGAGCGCAATAGTGACACTTCTTACCAGAAAACAACTCTTGCTTGTAGGACCAGAAACTGCATGGGATTCAACTCCATTTCTGACTGGGAAACAAACACTCGCTTGCCTTACAAGAAACACACTCTGCTTTTGAGAAAAGAGCACTCTTCTACTATACTGTGCTTCCTATGGGGTCCGAACAGTGAGCTTGCTCAGAACAAAAGAACTGTGCTTCCTACACACACGGGCCATATCTAGTTCAACTCTGCTTAGGAAACTGACAACAACAGTAGCTCCTCTTCAGTCCAATACACTGTACTTGCTGGAAGCAGACGCGAGGGCTATTTGCACTGTGTGTGGCAATGGGAGCACAATAGTGACTCATCTTACAGAAAACAACTCTTGCTCATTGGAATAGAAACTGCATGTGATTCAACTCCATTTAGGACTGGGGAACAAACGCTAGCTCGCCTTACAAAAAAACCACTGTGCTTTTGAGAAAAGAGCACTCTTCTACTATACTGTGTTTCCTATAGGGCCAGAATAGTGAGCTTGCTGAGAACAAAAGAACTGTGCTTCCTACACACACGGGCCATATCTAGTTCAACTCTGCTTAGGAAACTGACAAGAACAGTAGCTCCTCTTCAGTCCAATACACTGTACTTGCTGGGAACCGACGCGAAGCTATTTGGACTGTATATGGCAATGGGAGCGCAATAGTGACACTTCTTACCAGAAAACAACTCTTGCTTGTAGGACCAGAAACTGCATGGGATTCAACTCCATTTCTGACTGGGAAACAAACACTCGCTTGCCTTACAAGAAACACACTCTGCTTTTGAGAAAAGAGCACTCTTCTACTATACTGTGCTTCCTATGGGGTCCGAACAGTGAGCTTGCTCAGAACAAAAGAACTGTGCTTCCTACACACACGGGCCATATCTAGTTCAACTCTGCTTAGGAAACTGACAAGAACAGTAGCTCCTCTTCAGTCCAATACACTGTACTTGCTGCGAACAGACGCGAGTGCTATTTGCACTGTGCATTGCAATGGGAGCGCAATTGTGACTTTCCTTACCAGAAAACAACTCTTGCTCGTAGGACCAGAAACTGAATGTGATTCAACTCCATTTCTGACTGGGAAACAAACACTCCCTCACCTTAGAAGAAACAAACTCTGCTTTTGAGAAAAGAGCACTCTTCTACTCTACTGTGTTTCCTATGGTGTCCGAACAGTGAGCTTGCTCAGAACAAAAGAACTGTGCTTCCTACACACACGGGCCATATCTAGTTCAACTCTGCTTAGGAAACTGACAAGAACAGTAGCTCCTCTTCAGTCCAATACACTGTACTTGCTGGAAGCAGACGCTAGTGCTGTTTGCACTGTGTATGGCAATGGAAGCACAATAGTGACTCTTCTTACCAGAAAACAACTCTTGCTCGTAGGACCAGAAACTGCATGTGATTCAACTCCATTTAGGACTGGGAAACAAACGCTAGCTCGCCTTACAAGAAACACACTCTGCTTTTGAGAAAAGAGCACTCTTCTACTCTACTGTGTTTCCTATAGGGCCAGAACAGTGAGCTTGCTCAGAACAAAAGAACTGTACTTCCTACACACATGGGCCATATCTAGTTCAACTCTGCTTAGGAATATGACAAGAACAGTAGCTCCTCTTCAGTCCAATACACTGTACTTGCTGAGAACAGACGTGAGTGCTGTTTGCACTGTGTATGGCAATGGGAGCACAATAGTGACTTTCCTTACCAGAAAATAACTCTTGCTCCTTGGACCAGAAACTGCATGTGACTCAACTCCATTTAGGACTGGGAAACAAATGCTAGCTCGCCTTACAATTAACCCTCTCCTCTTTTGAGAAAAGAGCACTCTTCTGCTCTACAGTGTTTCCTATATTGCCAGAACATTGAGCTTGCTCAGAACAAAAGAACTGTGCTTCCTACACACACGGGGCATATCTAGTTCAACTCTGCTTAGGAAACTGACAAGAACAGTAGCTCCTCTTCAGTCCAATACACTGTACTTGCTGAGAACCGACGTGAGATTTGTTTGCACTGTGTATGGAAATGGGAGCGCAATAGTAACTCTTCTTACAGAAAACAACTCTTGCTCCTAGGACCAGAAACTGCATGTGATTCAACTCCATTTAGGACTGGGAAACCAACGCTAGCTCACCTTACAAGAAACACACTCTGCTTTTGAGAAAAGAGCACTCTTCTACTCTACTATGTTTCCTATAGGGCCAGAACAGTGAGCTTACTCAGAAAAAAAGAACTGTGTTTCCTGCACACACGGGCCATATCTAGTTCAACTCTGCTTAGGAAACTGACAAGAATAGTAGCTCCTCTTCAGTCCAATTCACTGTACTTGCTGGGAACAGACGCGAATGCTATTTACACTGTGTATGGCAATGGGAGTGCAATAGTGACTATCCTTACCAGAAAACAACTCTTGCTCGTAGGACCAGAAACTGCATGTGATTCAACTCCATTTAGTACTGGGAAACAAATGCTAGCTCACCTTACAAGAAACACACTCTGCTTTTGAGAAAAGAGCACTCTTCTACTCTACTGGGATTCCTATGGGGTCAGAACAGTGAGCTTGCTCATAACAAAAGAACTGTGCTTCCTACACACATGGGCCATATCTAGTTCAACTCTGCTTAGGAAACTGACAAGAAAAGTAGCTCCTCTTCAGTCCAATACACTGTACTTGCTGCGAAGAGACGCGAGTGCTATTTGCGGTGTGTGTGGCAATGGGAGCACAATAGTGACTCTTCTTACAGAAAACAACTCTTGCTCGTTGGAATAGAAACTGCATGTGATTCAACTCCATTTAGGACTGGGGAACAAACGCTAGCTCGCCTTACAAGAAACCCACTCTGCTTTTGAAAAAAGAGCACTCTTCTACTCTACTGTGTTTCCTATAGGGCCAGAATAGTGAGCTTGCTGAGAACAAAAGAACTGTGCTTCCTACACACACGGGCCATATCTACTTCAACTCTGCTTAGGAAACTGACAAGAACAGTAGCTCCTCTTCAGTCCAATACACTGTACTTGCTGGGAACAGATGCGAGTGCTATTTGCACTGTGTATGGCAATGGGAGCGCAAGAGTGACACTTCTTACCAGAAAACAACTCTTGCTCCTAGGACCAGAAACTGCATGGGATTCAACTCCTTTTCTGACTGGGAAACAAACACTAGCTCGCCTTACAAGAAACACACTTTGCTTTTGAGAAAAGAGCACTCTTCTACTCTCCTGTCTTTCCTATGGGGTCCGAACAGTGAGCTTGCTCAGAACAAAAGAACTGTGCTTCCTGCACACACGGGCCATATCTAGTTCAACTCTGCTTAGGAAACTGACAAGAACAGTAGCTCCTCTTCAGTCCAATACACTGTACTTGCTGGGAACAGACGCGAGTGCTATTTGCACTGTACATGGCAATGGGAGCGCAATTGTGACTTTCGTTACCAGAAAACAACTGTTGCTCTTACGACCAAAAACTGCATGTGCTTCAACTCCATTTCTTACTGGGAAACAAACGCTAGCTCGCCTTACAAGAAACACACTCAGCTTTTGAGAAAAGAGCACCCTTCTACTCTAATGTGTTTTCTATAGGGCCAGAACAGTGAGCTTGCTCATAACAAAAGACTGTGCTTCCTACACACACGGCCATATCTAGTTCAATTCTGCTTAGGAAACTGACAACAACAGTAGCTCCTCTTCAGTCCAATACACTGTACATGATGGGAACAGACACCAGTGTTATTTGCACTGTGTATGGCAATGGGAGCACAATAGTGACTCATATTACAGAAAACAACTCTTGCTCGTAGGAATAGAAACTGCATGTGATTCATCTCCTTTTCAGACTGTGGAACAAACGCTAGCTCGCCTTACATGAAACCCACTCTGCTTTTGAGAAAAGAGCACTCTTCTACTCTACTGTGTTTCCTATAGGGCCAGAATAGTGAGCTTGCTGAGAAGAAAAGAACTGTGCTTCCTACACACACGGGCCATATCTAGTTCAACTCTGCTTAGGAAACTGACAAGAACAGTAGCTCCTCTTCAGTCCAATACACTGTACTTGTTGGGAACAGACGCGAGTGCTATTTGCACTGTGCATGGCAATGGGAGCGCAATTGTGACTTTTCTTACCAGAAAACAACTCTTGCTCTTAGGACCAAAACCTGCATGTGCTTCAACTCCATTTCTTATTCAGAAACAAACGGTAGCTCGCCTTACAAGAAACACACTCTGCTTTTGAGAAAAGAGCACTCTTCTACTCTACTGTGTTTCCTATAGGGCCAGAATAGTGAGCTTGCTCATAACAAAAGAACTGTGCTTCCTACACACATGGGTCATATCTAGTTCAACTCTGCTTAGGAAACTGACAAGAACAGTAGCTGTTCTTCAATCCAATACACTGTACTTGCTGCGAAGAGTCGTGAGTGCTACCTGCACTTTGTGTGTCAATGGGAGCACAATAGTGACTCATCTTACAGAAAACAACTCTTGCTCATTGGAATAGAAACTGCAAGTGATTCAACTCCATTTAGGACTGGGGAACAAACGCTAGCTCGCCTTACAAGAAACCCACTGTGCTTTTGTGAAAAGAGCACTCTTCTACTCTACTGTGTTTCCTATAGGGCCAGAATAGTGAGCTTGCTGAGAACAAAAGAACTGTGCTTCCTACACACACGGGCCATATCTAGTTCAACTCTGCTTAGGAAACTGACAAGAACAGTAGCTCCTCTTCAGTCCAATACACTGTACTTGCTGGGAACAGACGCGAGTGCTATTTGCACTGTGCATTGCAATGGGAGCGCAATTGTGACTTTCCTTACCAGAAAACAACTCTTGCTCGTAGGACCAGAAACTGCATGGGATTCAACTCCATTTCTGACTGGGAAACAAACACTCCCTCACCTTACAGGAAACAAACTCTGCTTTTGAGAAAAGAGCACTCTTCTACTCTACTGTGTTTCCTATGGGGTCCGAACAGTGAGCTTGCTCAGAACAAAAGAACTGTGCTTCCTACACACACGGGCCATATCTAGTTCAACTCTGCTTAGGAAACTGACAAGAACAGTAGCTCCTCTTCAGTCCAATACACTGTACTTGCTGGAAGCAGACGCTAGTGCTGTTTGCACTGTGTATGGCAATGGAAGCACAATAGTGACTCTTCTTACCAGAAAACAACTCTTGCTCGTAGGACCAGAAACTGCATGTGATTCAACTCCATTTAGGACTGGGAAACAAACGCTAGCTCGCCTTAGAAGAAACCCACTCTGCTTTTGAGAAAACAGCACTCTTCTACTCTACTGTGTTTCCTATAGGGCCAGAATAGTGAGCTTGCTGAGAACAAAAGAACTGTGCTTCCTACACACACGGGCCATATCTAGTTCAACTCTGCTTAGGAAACTGACAAGAACAGTAGGTCCTCTTCAGTCCAATACACTGTACTTGTTGGTAACAGACGCGAGTGCTGTTTGCACTGTGCATGGCAATGGGAGCGCAATTGTGATTTTCCTTACCAGAAAACAACTCTTGCTCTTAGGACCAAAACCTGCATGTGCTTCAACTCCATTTCTTACTGAGAAACAAACGGTAGCTCGCCTTACAAGAAACACACTCTGCTTTTGAGAAAAGAGCACTCTTCTACTCTACTGGGTTTCCTATAGGGCCAAAACAGTGAGCTTGCTCATAACAAAAGAAATGTGCTTCCTACACACATGGGCCATATCTAGTTCAACTCTGCTTAGGAAACTGACAAGAACAGTAGTTCTTCTTCAATCCAATACACTGTACTTGCTGCGAAGAGTCGCGAGTGCTACCTGCACTTTGTGTGTCAATGGGAGCACAATAGTTACTCTTCTTACAGAAAACAACTCTTGCTCTTAGGAATAGAAACTGAATGTGATTTAACTCCATTATGTCTGGGGAACAAACGCTAGCTTGCCTTACAAGAAATAAACTCTGCTTTGAGAAAAGAGCACTCTTCTACTCTACTATGTTTCCTATAGTGCCAGAACAGTGAGCTTGCTCAGAACAAAAGAACTGTGCTTCCTACACACACGGGCCATATCTAGTTCAACTCTGCTTAGGAAACTGACAAGAACAGTAGCTCCTCTTCAGTCCAATACACTGTAATTGCTGGGAACCGACGCGAGTGCTATTTGCACTGTGTATGGCAATGGGAGCGCAATAGTGACACTTCTTACCAGAAAACAACTCTTGCTCGTAGGACCAGAAACTGCATGGGATTCAACTCCATTTCTGACTGGGAAACAAACACTCACTCGTCTTAAAAGAAACACACTCTGCTTTTGAGAAAAGAGCACTCTTCTACTCTACTATGTTTCCTATAGTGCCAGAACAGTGAGCTTGCTGAGAACAAAAGAACTGTGCTTCCTACACACACGGGCCATATCTACTTCAACTCTGCTTAGGAAACTGACAAGAACAGTAGCTCCTCTTCAGTCCAATACACTGTACTTGCTGGGAACCGACGCGAGTGCTATTTGGACTGTATATGGCAATGGGAGCGCAATAGTGACACTTCTTACCACAAAACAACTCTTGCTTGTAGGACCAGAAACTGCATGGGATTCAACTCCATTTCTGACTGGGAAACAAACACTCGCTTGCCTTACAAGAAACACACTCTGCTTTTGAGAAAAGAGCACTCTTCTACTATACTGTGCTTCCTATGGGGTCCGAACAGTGAGCTTGCTCAGAACAAAAGAACTGTGCTTCCTACACACACGGGCCATATCTAGTTCAACTCTGCTTAGGAAACTGACAACAACAGTAGCTCCTCTTCAGTCCAATACACTGTACTTGCTGGAAGCAGACGCGAGGGCTATTTGCACTGTGTGTGGCAATGGGAGCACAATAGTGACTCATCTTACAGAAAACAACTCTTGCTCATTGGAATAGAAACTGCATGTGATTCAACTCCATTTAGGACTGGGGAACAAACGCTAGCTCGCCTTACAAGAAAACCACTGTGCTTTTGAGAAAAGAGCACTCTTCTACTCTACTGTGTTTCCTATAGGGCCAGAATAGTGAGTTTGCTGAGAACAAAAGAACTGTGCTTCCTACACACACGGGCCATATCTAGTTCAACTCTGCTTAGGAAATTGACAAGAACAGTAGCTCCTCTTCAGTCCAATACACTGTACTTGCTGCGAACAGACGCGAGTGCTATTTGCACTGTGCATTGCAATGGGAGCACAATTGTGACTTTCCTTACCAGAAAACAAATCTTGCTTGTAGGACCAGAAACTGCATGTGATTCAACTCCATTTCTGACTGGGAAACAAACACTCCCTCACCTTACAAGAAACAAACTCTGCTTTTGAGAAAAGAGCACTCTTCTACTCTACTGTGTTTCCTATGGGGTCCGAACAGTGAGCTTCCTCAGAACAAAAGAACTGTGCTTCCTACACACACGGGCCATATCTAGTTCAACTCTGCTTAGGAAACTGACAAGAACAGTAGCTCCTCTTCAGTCCAATACACTGTACTTGCAGGAAGCAGACGCTAGTGCTGTTTGCACTGTGTATGGCAATGGAAGCACAATAGTGACTCTTCTTACCAGAAAACAACTCTTGCTCGTAGGACCAGAAACTGCATGTGATTCAACTCCATTTAGGACTGGGAAACAAACGCTAGCTTGCCTTACAAGAAACCCACTCTGCTTTTGAGAAAAGAGCACTCTTCTACTCTACTGTGTTTCCTATAGGGCCAGAATAGTGAGCTTGCTGAGAACAAAAGAACTGTGCTTCCTACACACACGGGCCATATCTAGTTCAACTCTGCTTAGGAAACTGACAAGAACAGTAGCTCCTCTTCAGTCCAATACACTGTACTTGTTGGGAACAGACGCGAGTGCTATTTGCACTGTGCATGGCAATGGGAGCACAATTGTGACTTTCCTTACCAGAAAACAACTCTTGCTCTTAGGACCAAAACCTGCATGTGCTTCAACTCCATTTCTTACTGAGAAACAAATGGTAGCTCGCCTTACAAGAAACACACTCTGCTTTTGAGAAAAGAGCACTCATCTACTCTACTGTGTTTCCTATAGGGCCAGAACAGTGAGCTTGCTCATAACAAAAGATCTGTGCTTCCTACACACATGGGCCATATCTAGTTCAACTCTGCTTAGGAAACTGACAAGAACAGTAGCTCTTCTTCAATCCAATACACTGTACTTGCTGCGAAGAGTATCGAGTGCTACCTGCACTTTGTGTATCAATGGGAGCACAATAGTTACTCTTCTTATAGAAAACAACTCTTGCTCTTAGGAACAGAAACTGAATGTGATTTAACTCCATTTAGGTCTGGGGAACAAACGCTACCTTGCCTTACAAGAAATAAACTCTGCTTTGAGAAAAGAGCACTCTTCAACTCTTCTATGTTTCCTATAGTGCCAGAACAGTGTGCTTGCTCAGAACAAAAGAACTGTGCTTCCTACACACACGGGCCATATCTAGTTCAACTCTGATTAGGAAACTGACAAGAACAGTAGCTCCTCTTCAGTCCAATACACTGTAATTGCTGGGAACCGACGCGAGTGCTATTTGCACTGTGTATGGCAATGGGAGCGCAATAGTGACACTTCTTACCAGAAAACAACTCTTGCTCGTAGGACCAGAAACTGCATGGGATTCAACTCCATTTCTGAATGGGAAACAAACACTCACTCGCCTTAAAAGAAACACACTCTGCTTTTGAGAAAAGAGCACTCTTCTACTCTACTATGTTTCCTATAGTGCCAGAACAGTGAGCTTGCTCAGAACAAAAGAACTGTGCTTCCTACACACACGGGCCATATCTACTTCAACTCTGCTTAGGAAACTGACAAGAACAGTAGCTCCTCTTCAGTCCAATACACTGTACTTGCTGGGAACCGAAGCGAGTGCTATTTGGACTGTATATAGCAATGGGAGCGCAATAGTGATACTTCTTACCAGAAAACAACTCTTGCTTGTAGGACAAGAAACTGCATGGGATTCAACTCCATTTCTGACTGGGAAACAAACACTCGCTTGCCTTACAAGAAACACACTCTGCTTTTGAGAAAAGAGCACTCTTCTACTATACTGTGCTTCCTATGGGGTCCGAACAGTGAGCTTGCTCAGAACAAAAGAACTGTGCTTCCTACACACACGGGCCATATCTAGTTCAACTCTGCTTAGGAAACTGACAACAACAGTAGCTCCTCTTCAGTCCAATACACTGTACTTGCTGGAAGCAGACGCGAGGGCTATTTGCACTGTGTGTGGCAATGGGAGCACAATAGTGACTCATCTTACAGAAAACAACTCTTGCTCGTTGGAATAGAAACTGCATGTGATTCAACTCCATTTAGGACTGGGGAACAAATGCTAGCTCGCCTTACAAGAAAACCACTGTGCTTTTGAGAAAAGAGCACTCTTCTACTCTAATATGTTTCCTATAGGGCCAGAATAGTGAGCTTGCTGAGAACAAAAGAACTGTGCTTCCTACACACACGGGCCATATCTAGTTCAACTCTGCTTAGGAAACTGACAAGAACAGTAGCTCCTCTTCAGTCCAATACACTGTACTTGCTGCGAAGAGACGCGAGTGCTATTTGCACTGTGCATTGCAATGGGAGCGCAATTGTGACTTTCCTTACCAGAAAAAAACTCTTGCTCGTAGGACCAGAAACTGCATGTGATTCAACTCCATTTCTGACTGGGAAAGAAACACTCCCTCACCTTACAAGAAACAAACTCTGCTTTTGAGAAAAGAGCACTCTTCTACTCTACTGTGTTTCCTATGGGGTCCGAACAGTGAGCTTGCTCAGAACAAAAGAACTTGCTTCCTACACACACGGGCCATATCTAGTTCAACTCTGCTTAGGAAACTGACAAGAACAGTAGCTCCTCTTCAGTCCAATTCACTGTACTTGCTGGGAACAGACGCGAATGCTATTTGCACTGTGTATGGCAATGGGAGTGCAATAGTGACTATCCTTACCAGAAAACAACTCTTGCTCGTAGGACCAGAAACTGCATGTGCTTCATCTCCATTT
>NW_026737546.1:0-37947 GCF_949786415.1 Peromyscus eremicus | reverse complement strand
AAGAACAGTACATCCTCTTCAGTCCAATACACTGTACATGCTGGGAACAGACGACAGTGCTATTTGCCCTGTTTATGACAATGCTAGTGCAATAGTGACTCTTCTTACCAGAAAACAACTCTTGCTCGTTGGACCAGAAATTGCATGTGATTCAAATCCATTTAGGACAGGGAAACAAACGCTAGCTCGCCTTACAAGAAACACACTATGCTTTTGAGAAAAGGGCACTCTTCTACTCTACGGTGTTTCCTATTGGGTCCGAACAGCGAGCTTGCTCAGAACAAAAGAACTGTGCTTCCTACACACACGGGCCATATCTAGTTCAACTCTGCTTAGGAAACTGACAAGAACAGTAGCTCCTCTTCATTCCAATACAGTGTACATGCTGGGAACAGTCGCCAGTGCTATTTGCCCTGTGTATAACAATGGGAGCACAATAGTGACTCTTCTTACCAGAAAACAACTCTTGCTCGTAGGACCAGAAACTGCATGTGATTCAACTCCATTTAGGACTGGGAAACAAACGCTAGCTTGCCTTACTAGAAACACACTCTGCTTTTGAGAAAAGAGCACTCTTCTACTCTATTGTGTTTCCTATGGGGTCCGAAAAGTGAGCTTGCTCAGAACAAAAGTACTGTGCTTCCTACACACACGGGCCTTATCTATTTACACTGCTTAGGAAACTGACAAGAACAGTAGCTCCTCTTCAGTCCAATACACTGTACTGGCTGGGAACAGACGCGAGTGCTATTTGCACTGTGTGTGGCAATGGAGTACAATATTGACTTTCCTACCAGAAAACGACTCTTGCTCGTAGAACAAGAAACTGCCTGTGATTCAACTCCATTTAGAACTGGAAACAAACGCTAGCTCGCCTTACAAAAAACACACTCTGCTTTTGAGAAACGATCACTCTTCTACTCTACTGTGTTTCCTATAGGGCCAGAACAGTGAGCATGCTCAGAACAAAAGAACTGTGCTTCCTACACACACGGCCATATCTAGTTCAATTCTGCTTAGCAAACTGACAAGAACAGTAGATCCTCTTCAGTCCAATACACTGTACATGCTGGGAACAGACGCCAGTGCTATTTGCCCTGTTTATGACAGTGGGAGTGCAATAGTGACTCTTCTTACCAGAAAACAACTCTTACTCGTTGGACCAGAAACTGCATGTGATTCAAATCCATTTAGGACTGGGAAACAAACGCTAGCTCACCTTACAAGAAACACACTATGCTTTTGAGAAAAGGGCACTCTTCTACTCTACGGTGTTTCCTATTGGGTCCGAACAGCGAGCTTGCTCAGAAAAAAAGAACTGTGCTTCCTACACACACGGGCCATATCTAGTTCAACTCTGCTTAGGAAACTGACAAGAACAGTAGCTCCTCTACAGTCCAATACACTGTACTTGACGGGAACAGACGCGAGTCCTATTTGCACAGTGTGTGGCAATGGGAGCACAATAGTGACTTTCCTTACCAGAAAACAACTCTTGCTTGTAGGACCAAAAACTGCATGTGATTCAACTCCATTTAGGACTGGGAAACAAACGCTAGCTCGCCTTACAAGAAACACACTCTGCTTTTGAGAAAAGAGCACTCTTCTACTTTACTGTGTTTCCTATAGGGCCAAAACAGTGAGCTTGCTCAGAAAAAAAGAACTGTGCTTCCTACACACACGGGCTATATCTAGTTCAACTCTGCTTAGGAAACTGACAAGAACAGTAGCTCCTCTTCAGTCCAATACACTGTATTTGCTGGGAACAGACGCCAGTGCTATTTGCCCTGTGTATGACAGAGGGTGCACAATAGTGACTCTTCTTACAAGGAAACAATTCTTGCTCGTAGGACCAGAAACTGCATGTGTTTCAACTCCCATTTAGGACTGGAAAACAAACGCTAGCTCGCCTTACAAGCAAGACACTATGCTTTTGAGAAAAGAGCACTCTTCTACTCTACTGTGTTTCCTATAGGGCCAGAACAGTGAGCTTGCTCAGAACAAAAGAACTGTGCTTCCTACACACACGGCCATATCTAGTTCAACTCTGCTTAGGAAACTGACAAGAACAGTAGATCCTCTTCAGTCCAATACAGTGTACATGCTGGGAGGAATTGCCAGTGCTATTTGCCCTATGTATAACAATGGGAACGCAATAGTCACTCTTCTTACCAGAAAACAACTCCTGCTCGTAGGACCAGAAACTGCATGTGATTCAACTCCATTTAGGACTGGGAAACAAACGCTAGCTCGCCTTACTAGAAACACAGTCTGCTTTTGAGAAAAGAGCACTCGTCTACTCTACTGTGTTTCCTATGGGGTCCGAACAGTCAGCTTGCTCAGAAAAAAAGAACTGTGCTTCCTACACACACGGGCTATATCTAGTTCAACTCTGCTTAGGAAGCTGACAAGAACAGTAGATCCCCTTCAGTCCAATACACTGTACATGCTGGGAACAGACGCCAGTGATATTTGCACTGTGTATGACAATGGGAGCACAATAGTGACTCTTCTTACCAGAAAACCGCTCTTGCTCGTAGGACCAGAAACTGCATGTGATTCAACTCCATTTAAGACTGGGAAACAAACGCAAGATCTCCTTACAAGAAACATACTCTGCTTTTTAGAAGGGAGCACTCTTCTACTCTAATGTGTTTCCTATGGGGTCTGAAAAGTGAGCTTGCTCAGAAAAAAAGAACTGTGCTTCCTACACACACGGCAATATCTAGTTCAATTCTGCTTAGGAAAGTGACAAGAACAGTAGATCCTCTTCAGTCCAATACACTGTACATGCTTGGAACAGACGCCAGTGCTATTTGCCCTGTGTATGACAATGGCAGCGCAACAGTTACTCTTCTTACCAGAAAACAACTCTTGCTCATTGGACCAGAAACTGCATGTGATTCAAATCCATTTAGGACAGAGAAACAAATGCTAGCTCACCTTACAAGAAACACACTATGCTTTTGAGAAAAGGGCACTCTTCTACTCTACGGTGTTTCCTATTGGGTCCGAACAGTGAGCTTGCTCAGAAGAAAAGAACTGTGCTTCCTACACACACGGCCATAGCTAGCTCAATTCTTCTTAGGAAACTGGCAAGAATAGTAGATCCTCTTCCGTCCAATACACTGTACATGCTGGGAACAGACGCCAGTGCTATTTGCACTGTGTATGACAATGGGAGCACAATAGTGACTCTTGATACCAGAAAACAACTCTTGCTCGTAGGACCAGAAACTGCATGGGAATCAACTCCATTTATGACTGGGAAACAAACGCTAGCTCGCCTTACAAGAAACACACTCTGCTTTTGAGAAAAGAGCACTATTCTACTCTAATGTGTTTCCTATATGGCCAGAACAGTGAGCTTGCTCAGAACAAAAGAACTGTGCTTCCTACACACACGGGCCATATATAGTTTAACTCTGCTTAGGAAACTGACAAGAACAGTAGCTCCTTCTCAGTCCAATACACTGTACTTGCTGGGAACAGATGCGAGTGCTATTTGAACTGTGTGTGGCAATGGGAGCGCAATAGTGACTTTCCTTACCAGAAAACAACTCTTACGTGTAGGACCAGAAACTGCATGTGATTCAACTCCATTTAGGACTTGGAATCAAATGCTAGCTCGCCTTATAAGAAACAAAATCTGCTTTTGAGAAAACAGAACTCTTCTACTCTACTGTGTTTCCTATAGCGCCAGAACAGTGAGCTTGCTCAGAACAAAAGAACTGTGCTTCCTACACACGGCCATATCTCGTTCAATTCTGCTTAATAAACTGACAAGAACAGTAGATCCTCTTCATTCCAACACATTGTACATGCTGGGAACAAACGCCAGTGCGATTTGCACTGTGTATGGCAATAGGAGCGCAATAGTGACTCTTCTTACCAGAAAACAACTCTTGCTCGTAGGACCAGAAACTGCATGTGATTCAACTCCATTTAGAACTGGGAAAAAAACACTAGCTCGCCTTACAAGAAACACTTTCTGCTTTTGAGAAAAGAGCCCTCTTCTACTCTACTGTGTTTCCTATAGGGTCAGAACAGTGAGCTTGCTCAGAACAAAAGGACTGTGCTTCCTACACACACAGGCCATATCTAGTGCAATTCTGCTTAGGAAACTGACAAGAACAGTAGCTCCTCTTCAGTCCAATACACTGTACTTGCTGGGAACAGACGCCAGTGCTATTTTACTGTGTATGGCAATGGGAGCGCAATAGTGACTCCTCTTACCAGAAAACAACTCTTGCTCGTAGGACCAAAAACTGCATTTGATTCACCTCCATTTAGGACTGAGAAACAAACGCTAGCTAGACTTACAAGAAACACACTCTTCTTTTGAGAAAAGAGCACTCCTCTACTCTACTGTGTTTCCTATAGGGCCAGAACAGTGAGCTTGCTCAGAACAAAAGAACTGTGCTTCCTACCCACACGGGTCATATCTAGTTCAACTCTGCTTAGGATACTGACAAGAACAGTAGATTCTCTTCAGTCCAATACACTGTACTTGCTGGGAACAGACGCGAGTGCTATTTGCACTGTGTACCGCAATGGTTGCACAGTAGTGACTCTTTTTACCAGGAAACAACTCTTGCTCTTAGGACCTGAAACTACATTTGATTCAATCCTCTTAGGGATGGGAAACAAAAGCTAGCTCTCCTTACAAGAAACACACTCTGCTTTTGAAAAAAGAGCACTCTTCTACTCTACTGTGTTTCCTATAGGGCCAAAACAGTGAGCTTCCTCAGAACAAAAGAACTGTGCTTCCTACACACGGGCTATTACTAGTTCAACTCTGCTTAGGAAACTGACAAGAACAGTAGATCCTCTTCAGTCCAATACACTGTATGTCCTGGGAACAGACGCCAGTGCTATTTGCCCTGTGTATGACAATGGGAGGGCAATAGTGACTCTTCTTTTCAGAAAACAATTCTTGCTACTAGGATCAGAAACTGCAAGTGATTCCACTCCATTTAGGACTGGGAAACAAACGCTAGCTCGCCTTACAAGAAACACATTCTGCTTTTGAGAAACGAGCACTCTTCTACTCTACTGTGTTTCCTATTGGGTCTGAAAGTGAGCTTGCTCAGATCAAAAGAACTGTGCTTCCTACACACACGGGCCATATCTCATTCAACTCTGCTTAAAAAACTGACAAGAACAGTAGCTCCTCTTCAGTCCAATACACTGTACTTGCTGGGAACAGACGTGAGTGCAATTTGCACTGTTTATGTCAAAGGGAGCACAATAGTGACTTTCCTTACCAGAAAACATCCCTTGCTCGTAGGACCAGAAACTGCATGTGATTCAACTCCATTTTGGACTGGGAAACAAACTCTAGCTCTCCTTACAAGAAACACACTCTGCTTTTGAGAAAAGAGCACTCTTCTATTCTACTGTGTTTCCTATGGGGTCCGAACAGTGAGCTTGCTCAGAAAAAAAGAACTGTGCTTCCTACACACACGGGCCATATCTAGTTCAACTCTGCTTAGGAAACTGACAAGAACAGTAGATCATCTTCAGTCCAATACACTGTACATGCTGCGAACAGACGCCAGTGCTATTTGCCCTGTGTATAGCAAAGGGAGCACAATAGTGACTCTTCTTACCAGAAAACAACTCGTGCTCGTTGGACCAGAAACTGCATGTGATTCAACTCCATGTAGGACTGGGAAACAAAAGCTAGCTCGCCTTACAAGAATCACACTCTGCTTTTGAAAAAAGAGCACTCTTCTACTCTACTGTGTTTCCTATAGGGCCAAAACAGTGAGCTTCCTCAGAACAAAAGAACTGTGCTTCCTACACACGGGCTATTACTAGTTCAACTCTGCTTAGGAAACTGACAAGAACAGTAGATCCTCTTCAGTCCAATACACTGTATGTCCTGGGAACAGACGCCAGTGATATTTGCCCTGTGTATGACAATGGGAGAGCAATAGTGACTCTTCTTATCAGAAAACAATTCTTGCTACTAGGATCAGAAACTGCAAGTGATTCCACTCCATTTAGGACTGGGAAACAAACGCTAGCTCGCCTTACAAGAAACACATTCTGCTTTTGAGAAACGAGCACTCTTCTACTCTATTGTGTTTCCTATTGGGTCTGAAAGTGAGCTTGCTCAGATCAAAAGAACTGTGCTTCCTACACACACGGGCCATATCTAGTTCAACTCTGCTTAGGAAACTAACAAGAACACTAGCTCTTCTTCTGTCCAAAACACTGTACTTGCAAAGAACAGTAGCGAGTGTTGTTTGCACTGTGTATGGCAATAGGATTGCAATAGTGACTCTTCTTACCAGAAAACAACTCTTGCTCATAGGACCAGAAACTGAATGTAATTCAACTCCATTTAGGACTGGGAAACAAACGCTAGCTCACCTTACAAGAAACACACTTTGCTTTTGAGAAAAGAGCACTCTTCTACTCTTCTGTGTTTCCTATAGGACCAGAACAGTGAGCTTGCTCAGAACAAAAGAACTGTGCTTCCTACACACACGGGCCATATCTAGTTCAACTCTGCTTAGGAAACTGACAAGAACAGTAGCTCCTCTTCTGTCCAATACACTGTACTTGGAAAGAACAGTAGCGAGTGTTGTTTATACTGTGTATGGCAATAGGAGCGCAATAGTGACTCTTCTTACCAGAAAACAACTCTTGCTCATAGGACAAGAAACTGCATCTAATTCAACTCCATTTAGGACTGGGAAACAAACGCTAGCTCACCTTACAAGTAACACCCTCTGCTTTTGAGAAAAGAGCACTCTTCTACTCTTCTGTGTTTCCTATAGGTCCAAAACAGTGAGCTTGCTCAGAACAAAAGAACTGTGCTTCCTACACACACGGTCCATATCTCATTCAACTCTGCTTAAAAAACTGACAAGAACAGTAGCTCCTCTTCAGTCCAATACACTGTACTTGCTGGGAACAGACGTGAGTGCAATTTGCACTGTTTATGTCAAAGGGAGCACAATAGTGACTTTCCTTACCAGAAAACATCCCTTGCTCGTAGGACCAGAAACTGCATGTGATTCAACTCCATTTTGGACTGGGAAACAAACTCTAGCTCTCCTTACAAGAAACACACTCTGCTTTTGAGAAAAGAGCACTCTTCTATTCTACTGTGTTTCCTATGGGGTCCGAACAGTGAGCTTGCTCAGAACAAAAGAACTGTGCTTCCTACACACACGGGCCATATCTAGTTCAACTCTGCTTAGGAAACTGACAAGAACAGTAGATCATCTTCAGTCCAATACACTGTACATGCTGCGAACAGACGCCAGTGCTATTTGCCCTGTGTATAGCAAAGGGAGCACAATAGTGACTCTTCTTACCAGAAAACAACTCGTGCTCGTTGGACCAGAAACTGCATGTGATTCAACTCCATGTAGGACTGGGAAACAAAAGCTAGCTCGCCTTACAAGAATCACACTCTGCTTTTGAAAAAAGAGCACTCTTCTACTCTACTGTATTTCCTATAGGGCCAAAACAGTGAGCTTCCTCAGAACAAAAGAACTGTGCTTCCTACACACGGGCTATTACTAGTTCAACTCTGCTTAGGAAACTGACAAGAACAGTAGATCCTCTTCAGTCCAATACACTGTATGTCCTGGGAACAGACGCCAGTGATATTTGCCCTGTGTATGACAATGGGAGAGCAATAGTGGCTCTTCTTATTAGAAAACAATTCTTGCTACTAGGATCAGAAACTGCAAGTGATTCCACTCCATTTAGGACTGGGAAACAAACGCTAGCTCGCCTTACAAGAAACACATTCTGCTTTTGAGAAACGAGCACTCTTCTACTCTACTGTGTTTCCTATTGGGTCTGAAAGTGAGCTTGCTCAGATCAAAAGAACTGTGCTTCCTACACACACGGGCCATATCTAGTTCAACTCTGCTTAGGAAACTAACAAGAACACTAGCTCTTCTTCTGTCCAAAACACTGTACTTGCAAAGAACAGTAGTGAGTGTTGTTTGCACTGTGTATGGCAATAGGATTGCAATAGTGACTCTTCTTACCAGAAAACAACTCTTGCTCATAGGACCAGAAACTGAATGTAATTCAACTCCATTTAGGACTGGGAAACAAACGCTAGCTCACCTTACAAGAAACACACTTTGCTTTTGAGAAAAGAGCACTCTTCTACTCTTCTGTGTTTCCTATAGGACCAGAACAGTGAGCTTGCTCAGAACAAAAGAACTGTGCTTCCTACACACACGGGCCATATCTAGTTCAACTCTGCTTAGGAAACTGACAAGAACAGTAGCTCCTCTTCTGTCCAATACACTGTACTTGGAAAGAACAGTAGCGAGTGTTGTTTATACTGTGTATGGCAATAGGAGCGCAATAGTGACTCTTCTTACCAGAAAACAACTCTTGCTCATAGGACAAGAAACTGCATCTAATTCAACTCCATTTAGGACTGGGAAACAAACGCTAGCTCACCTTACAAGAAACACCCTCTGCTTTTGAGAAAAGAGCACTCTTCTACTCTTCTGTGTTTCCTATAGGTCCAAAACAGTGAGCTTGCTCAGAACAAAAGAACTGTGCTTCCTACACACACGGGCCATATCTCATTCAACTCTGCTTAAAAAACTGAAAAGAACAGTAGCTCCTCTTCAGTCCAATACACTGTACTTGCTGGGAACAGACGTGAGTGCAATTTGCACTGTTTATGTCAAAGGGAGCACAATAGTGACTTTCCTTACCAGAAAACATCCCTTGCTCGTAGGACCAGAAACTGCATGTGATTCAACTCCATTTTGGACTGGGAAACAAACTCTAGCTCACCTTACAAGAAACACACTCTGCTTTTGAGAAAAGAGCACTCTTCTATTCTACTGTGTTTCCTATGGGGTCCGAACAGTGAGCTTGCTCAGAACAAAAGAACTGTGCTTCCTACACACACGGGCCATATCTAGTTCAACTCTGCTTAGGAAACTGACAAGAACAGTAGATCATCTTCAGTCCAATACACTGTACATGCTGGGAACAGACCCCAGTGCTATTTGCCCTGTGTATGACAATGGGAGGGCAACAGTGACTCTTATTACCAGAAAACAACTCTTGCTCGTAGGACCAGAAACTGCATGTGATTCAAATCCATTTAGGACTGGGAAAAAACGCTTGCTCGCCTTACAAGAAATACATTTTGCTTTTGAGAAAAGAGCACTCTTCTACTCTACTGAGTTTCCTATAGGGCCAAAGAGTGAGCTTGCTCAGAAGAAAAGAAGTGTACTTCCTACACACACGGGCCATATCTAGTTCAACTTTGCTTAGGAAACTGACAAGAACAGTAGCTCCTCTTCTGTCCAATACACTGTACTTGCTGGGAACAGACGCCAGTGCTATTTGCACTGTGTATGGCAATGGTAGCACAATTGTGACTCTTCTTACCAGAAAACAACCCTTGCTCGAAGGACCAATAACTGCATGTGATTCAACTCCATTTAGGACTGGGAAACAAACACTAGCTTGCCTTACAAGAAACACACTCTACTTCTGAGAAAAGAGCACTCTTCTACTCTTCTGTGTTTCCTATAGGACCAGAACAGTGAGCTTGCTCAGAACAAAAGAACTGTGCTTCCTACACACACGGGCCATATCTAGTTCAACTCTGCTTAGGAAACTGACAAGAACAGTAGCTCCTCTTCAGTCCAATACACTGTACTTGCTGGGAACAGACGCGAGTGCTATTTGCACTGTTTATGGCAAGGGAGCACAATAGTGACTTTCCTTACCCGAAAACATCCCTTGTTCATAGGACCAGAAACTGCATGTGATTCAACTCCATTTAGGACTGAGAAACAAAGGCTAGCTCGCTTTACAAGAAACACACTCTGCTTTTGAGAAAAGAGCACTCTTCTATTCTACTGTGTTTCCTATGGGGTCCGAACAGTGAGCTTGCTCAGAACAAAGATCTGTGCTTCCTAAACACACGGGCCATATCTAGTTCAACTCTGCTTAGGAAACTGACAAGAACAGTAGATCCTCTTCAGTCCAATACACTGTACTTGCTGGGAACAGACGCGAGTTATATTTGCCCTGTGTATGGCAAAGGGAGCACAATAGTGACTCTTCTTACCAGAAAACAACTCTTGCTCGTAGGACCAGAAACTGCATGTGACTCAACTCCATTTACGAATGGGAAAAAAAAGCTGCCTCGCCTTACAAGAAACACACTCTGCTTTTGAGAAAAGAGCACTCTTCTACTCTAATGTTTCCTATAGGGCCAAAACAGTGAGCTTGCTCAGAACAAAAGAACTGTGCTTCTTACACACACGGGCTATATCTAGTTCAACTCTGTTTAGGAAACTGACAAGAACAGTAGCTCCTCTTCAGTCCAATACACTGTACTTGCTGGGAGCAGACGCGAGTGCTATTTGCACTGTGTATGGCAGTGGGAGCACAATAGTGACTCTTCTTACCAGAAAACAACTCTTGCTCGTAGGACCAGAAACTGCATGTGATTCAACTCCATTTAGGACTGGGAAACAAACGCTAGCTCGCCTTACAAGAAACACACTCTGCTTTTGAGAAAAGATCACTCTTCTACTCTACTTTGTTTCCTATAGGGCCAAAACAGTGAGCTTGCTCAGAACAAATGAACTGTGCTTCCTACACACGGGCCATATCTAGTTCAACTCTGCTTAGGAAACTGACAAGAACAGTAGCTCCTCTTCTGTCCAATACACTGTACTTGCAAAGAACATTAGCGAGAGTTGTTAGCACTGTGTATGGCAATAGGAGCACAATAGTGACTCTTCTTACCAGAAAACAACTCTTGCTCATAGGACAAGAAACTGCATGTAATTCAACTCCATTTAGGACTGGGAACAAAATGCTAGCTCACCTTACCAGAAACACACTCTGCTTTTGAGAAAAGAGCACTCTTCTATTCTACTGTGTTTCCTATGGGGTCCGAACAGTGAGCTTGCTCAGAACAAAAGAACTGTGCTTCCTACACACACGGGCCATATCTAGTTCAACTCTGCTTAGGAAACTGACAAGAACAGTAGATCATCTTCAGTCCAATACACTGTACTTGCTGGGAGCAGACCCGAGTGCTCTTTGCACTGTGTATGGCAATGGGAGCGCAATAGTGACTCTTCTTACCAGAAAACAACTCTTGCTTGTAGGACCAGAAGCTGCATGTGATTCAACTCCATATCGGACTGGGAAACAAACGCTAGCTCGCCTTACAAGAAATACACTCTGCTTTTGAGAAAAGAGCACTCTTCTACTGTACTGTGTTTCGTATGATGTCCGAACAGTGAGCTTGCTCAGAACAAAAGAACTGTGCTTCCTACACACGGGCCATATCTAGTTCAACTCTGCTTAGGAAACTGACAAGAACAGTAGCTCCTCTTCTGTCCAATACACTGTATTTGCAAAGAACAGTAGCAAGAGTTGTTAGCACTGTGTATGGCAATAGGAGTGCAATAGTGTCTCTTCTTAGCAGAAAACAACTCTTGCTCATAGGACAAGAAGCTGCATGTAATTCAACTCCATTTAGGACTGGGAACCAAATGCTAGCTCACCTTACAAGAAACACACTCTGCTTTTGAGAAAAGAGCACTCTTCTACTCTTCTGTGTTTTCTATAGGTCCAGAACAGTGAGCTGGCTCGTAACAAAAGAACTGTGCTTCCTAAACACACGGGCCATATCTCGTTCAACTCTGCTTAGGAAACTGACAAGAACAGTAGCTCTTCTTCAGTCCAAAACACTGTACTTGCTGGGAACAGACGCGAGTGCTATTTGCACTGTTTATGGCAAAGGGAGCACAATAGTGACTTTCCTTACCAGAAAACATCCCTTGCTCGTAGGACCAAAAACTGCATGTGATTCAACTCCATTTAGGACTGGGAAACAAATGCTAGCTCACCTTACAAGAAAAAAACTCTGCTTTTGAGAAAAGAGCACTCTTCTACTCTACTGTGTTTCCTATAGGGCCAGAACAGTGAGCTTGCTCAGAACAAAAGAACTGTGCTTCCTACACACAAGGGCTATATCTAGTTCAACTCTGCTTAGGAAACTGACAAGAACAGTAGCTCCTATTCAGTCCAATACACTGTACTTGCTGGGAGCAGACGCGAGTGCTATTTGCACTGTGTATGGCAATGGGAGCGAAATAGTGACTCTTCTTAATAGAAAACAACTCTTGCTCCTAGGACCAGAAACAGCATGGGATTCAACTCCGTTTCTGACTGGGAAACAAACACTAGCTAGCCTTACAAGAAACACACTCTTTTTTGAGAAAAGAGCACTCTTCTAATCTACAGTGTTTACTAGGGGGTCCGAAAATTGAGCTTGCTCAGAACAAAAGAACTGTGCTTCACACACACGGGCCATATCTAGTTCAAATCTGCTTAGGAAACTGACAAGAACAGTAGCTCCTCTTCTGTCCAATACACTGTACTTGCTGGGAACAGACGCGAGTGCTATTTGCACTGAGAATGGTAATGGTAGTACAATAGTGACTCTTTTTACCAGAAAACAACTCTTGATCGTAAACCAAAACTGCATGTGATTCAACTCCATTTAGGACTGGTTAACAAACGCTAGCTTGCCTTACAAGAAACACACTCTGCTTTTGAGAAAAGAGCACTCTTCTACTCTACTGTGTTTCCTATAGGGCCAGAAGAGTGAGCTTGCTCAGAATAAAGGAACTGTGCTTCCTACACACACTGGCCATATCTAGTTCAACTCTGCTTAGGAAACTGACAAGAAGAGTAGCTCCTCTTCAGTCCAATTCACTGTACATTCTGGGAACAGACAAGAGTGGTGTTTGCAATGTGTATGGCAATGGGAGCGCAATAGTGACTCTTCTTACCAGAAAACAAATCTTGCTTGTAGGACCAGAAATTGCATGGGATTCAACTCCATTTCTGATTGGGAAACAAACACTAGCTCGCCTTATGAGAAACAAACTCTGCTTTTGAGAAAAGAGCACTCTTTTACTCTACTGGGTTTCCTATAGTGCCAGAACAGTGAGCTTGCTCAGAACAAAAGAACTGTGCTACCTACACACACGGACCATATCTAGTTCAACTCTGCTTATGAAACTGACAAGAAGAGTAGATCCTCTTCAGTCCAATACACTATACATGCTGGGAACAGACGCCAGTGCTATTTGTCCTGTGTATGACAATGGGAGTGCAATAGTGACTCTTCTTCCCAGAAAACAACTCTTGCTCGTAGGACCAGAAACTGCATGTGACTCAACTCCATTTAGGACTGGGAAACAAAGGCTAGCTCGACTTACAAGAAACACACTCTGGTTTTGGGAGAAGGGCACTCTTCTACTCTACTGTGTTTCCTATGGGGTCCGATAAATGAGCTTGCTCAGAACAAAAGTACTGTGCTTCCTACACACACGGGCCTTATCTATTTACACTGCTTAGGAAAGTGACAAGAACAGTAGCTCCTCTTCAGTCCAATACACTGTACTGGCTGGGAACAGACGCGAGTGCTATTTGCACTGTGTGTGGCAATGGGAGTACAATATTGACTTTCCTACCAGAAAACGACTCTTGCTCATAGGACAAGAAACTGCCTGTGATTCAACTCCATTTAGAACTGGGAAACAAACGCTAGCTCGCCTTACAAGAAACACACTCTGCTTTTGAGAAACGATCACTCTTCTACTCTACTGTGTTTCCTATAGGGCCAGAACAGTGAGCATGCTCAGAACAAAAGAACTGTGCTTCCTACACACACGGCCATATCTAGTTCAATTCTGCTTAGCAAACTGACAAGAACAGTAGATCCTCTTCAGTCCAATACACTGTACATGCTGGGAACAGACGCCAGTGCTATTTGCCCTGTTTATGACAATGGGAGTGCAATAGTGACTCTTCTTACCAGAAAACAACTCTTCCTTGTTGGACCAGTAACTGCATGTGATTCAAATCCATTTAGGACTGGGAAACAAACGCTAGCTCGCCTTACAAGAAACACACTATGCTTTTGAGAAAAGGGCACTCTTCTACTCTACGGTGTTTCCTATTGGGTCCGAACAGCGAGCTTGCTCAGAACAAAAGAACTGTGCTTCCTACACACACGGGCCATATCTAGTTCAACTCTGCTTAGGAAACTGACAAGAACAGTAGCTCCTCTTCAGTCCAATACACTGTACTTGACGGGAACAGACGCGAGTCCTATTTGCACTGTGTGTGGCAATGGGAACACAATAGTGACTTTCCTTACCAGAAAACAACTCTTGCTTGTAGGACCAAAAACTGCATGTGATTCAACTCCATTTAGGACTGGGAAACAAACGCTAGCTCGCCTTACAAGAAACACACTCTGCTTTTGAGAAAAGAGCACTCTTCTACTCTACTGTGTTTCCTATAGGGCCAAAACAGTGAGCTTGCTCAGAACAAAAGAACTGTGCTTCCTACACACACGGGCTATATCTAGTTCAACTCTGCATAGGAAACTGACAAGAACACTAGCTCTTCTTCAGTCCAATACACTGTATTTGCTGGGAACAGACGCCAGTGCTATTTTCCCTGTGTATGACAGAGGGTGCACAATAGTGACTCTTCTTACCAGAAAGCAATTCTTGCTCATAGGACCAGAAACTGCATGTGTTTCAACTCCCATTTAGGACTGGAAAACAAACGCTAGCTCGCCTTACAAGCAACACACTCTGCTTTTGAGAAAAGAGCACTCTTCTACTCTACTGTGTTTCCTATAGGGCCAGAACAGTGAGCTTGCTCAGAACAAAAGAACTGTGCTTCCTACACACACGGACATAGCTAGTTCAACTCTGCTTAGGAAACTGACAAGAACAGTAGATCCTCTTCAGTCCAATACAGTGTACATGCTGGGAACAGTTGCCAGTGCTATTTGCCCTGTGTATAACAATGGGAACGCAATAGTCACTCTTCTTACCAGAAAACAACTCTTGCTCGTAGGACCAGAAACTGCATGTGATTCAACTCCATTTAGGACTGGGAAACAAACGCTAGCTCGTCTTACAAGAAACACACTCTGCTTTTGAGAAAAGAGCACTCTTCTACTCTACAGTGTTTCCTATATGGCCAAAACCGTGAGCTTGCTCAGA
Source organism: Peromyscus eremicus (assembly GCF_949786415.1). NCBI lineage: Eukaryota > Metazoa > Chordata > Mammalia > Rodentia > Cricetidae > Peromyscus > Peromyscus eremicus. The sequence goes on along the minus strand of NW_026737546.1, from coordinate 22,873 downwards.
AAAACAGAACTGTGCTTCCTACACACACGGGCTATATCTAGTTCAACTCTGCTTAGGAAACTGACAAGAACAGTAGCTCCTCTTCATTCCTATACACTGTACTTGCTGGGAACAACGCAGGTTTTTTTTTTGCCCTGTGTATTACAGTGGGAGCACAATATTGACTCTTCTTATCATAAAACAATTCTTTCTCGTAGGACCAGAAACTGCATGTGATTCAACTCCCATTTAGGACTGGGAAACAAAGGCTAGCTCGCATTACAAGAAACACACTCTGCTTTTGAGAAAAGAGCACTCTTCTACTCTACTGTTTTTCCTATGGGTTCCGAACAGTGAGCTTGCTCAGAACAAAAGAACTGTGCTTCCTACACACACGGCCATATCTAGTTCAACTCTGCTTAGGAAACTGACAAGAACAGTAGCTCCTCTTCAGTCCAATGCACTGTACATGCTGGGAACAGATGGCAGTGCTATTAGCCCTGTGTATGACAGTGTGAGCACAATAGTGACTCTTCTTACCAGAAAGCAACTCTTGCTCGAAAGACCAGTAAATGCATGTGATTCAACTCCCATTTAGGAATGGGAAACAAACGCTAGCTCGCCTTACAAGCAACACACTCTGCTTTTGAGAAACGATCACTCTTCTACTCTACTGTGTTTCCTATAGGGCCAGAACAGTGAGCATGCTCAGGACAAAAGAACTGTGCTTCCTACACACACGGCCATATCTAGTTCAATTCTGCTTAGCAAACTGACAAGAACAGTAGCTCCTGTTCAGTCCAATACACTGTACATGCTGGGAACAGACGCCAGTGCTATTTGCCCTGTTTATGACAATGGGAGTGCAATAGTGACTCTTCTTACCAGAAAACAACTCTTGCTCGTTGGACCAGAAACTGCATGTGATTCAAATCCATTTAGGACAGGGAAACAAACGCTAGCTCGCCTTACAAGAAACACACTATGCTTTTGAGAAAAGGGCACTCTTCTACTCTACGGTGTTTCCTATTGGGTCCGAACAGCGAGCTTGCTCAGAACAAAAGAACTGTGCTTCCTACACACACGGGCAATATCTAGTTCAACTCTGCTTAGGAAACTGACAAGAACAGTAGCTCCTCTTCAGTCCAATACACTGTACTTGACAGGAACAGACGCGCGTGCTATTTGCACTGTGTATGGCAATGGGAGCACAATAGTGACTTTCCTTACCAGAAAACAACTCTTACTCTTGAGACAAACAACTGCATGTGATTCAACTCCATTTAGGACTGGAAAACAAATGTTAGCTTGCCTTACAAGAAACACACTCTACTTTTGAGAAAAGAACACTCTTCTACTCTACTGTGTTTCCTATAGGGCCAGAACAGTGAGCACGCTCAGAACAAAAGAACTGTGCTTCCTACACACGGCCATATCTAGTTCCATTCTGCTTAGCAAACTGACAAGAACAGTACATCCTCTTCAGTCCAATACACTGTACATGCTGGGAACAGACGACAGTGCTATTTGCCCTGTTTATGACAATGCTAGTGCAATAGTGACTCTTCTTACCAGAAAACAACTCTTGCTCGTTGGACCAGAAATTGCATGTGATTCAAATCCATTTAGGACAGGGAAACAAACGCTAGCTCGCCTTACAAGAAACACACTATGCTTTTGAGAAAAGGGCACTCTTCTACTCTACGGTGTTTCCTATTGGGTCCGAACAGCGAGCTTGCTCAGAACAAAAGAACTGTGCTTCCTACACACACGGGCCATATCTAGTTCAACTCTGCTTAGGAAACTGACAAGAACAGTAGCTCCTCTTCAGTCCAATACAGTGTACATGCTGGGAACAGTCGCCAGTGCTATTTGCCCTGTGTATAACAATGGGAGCGCAATAGTGACTCTTCTTACCAGAAAACAACTCTTGCTCGTAGGACCAGAAACTGCATGTGATTCAACTCCATTTAGGACTGGGAAACAAACGCTAGCTTGCCTTACTAGAAACACACTCTGCTTTTGAGAAAAGAGCACTCTTCTACTCTATTGTGTTTCCTATGGGGTCCGAAAAGTGAGCTTGCTCAGAACAAAAGTACTGTGCTTCCTACACACACGGGCCTTATCTATTTACACTGCTTAGGAAACTGACAAGAACAGTAGCTCCTCTTCAGTCCAATACACTGTACTGGCTGGGAACAGACGCGAGTGCTATTTGCACTGTGTGTGGCAATGGGAGTACAATATTGACTTTCCTACCAGAAAACGACTCTTGCTCGAGGAACAAGAAACTGCCTATGATTCAACTCCATTTAGAACTGGGAAACAAACGCTAGCTCTCCTTACAAAAAACACACTCTGCTTTTGAGAAAGGATCACTCTTCTACTCTACTGTGTTTCCTATAGGGCCAGAACAGTGAGCATGCTCAGAACAAAAGAACTGTGCTTCCTACACACACGGCCATATCTAGTTCAATTCTGCTTAGCAAACTGACAAGAACAGTAGATCCTCTTCAGTCCAATACACTGTACATGCTGGGAACAGACGCCAGTGCTATTTGCCCTGTTTATGACAGTGGGAGTGCAATAGTGACTCTTCTTACCAGAAAACAACTCTTACTCGTTGGACCAGAAACTGCATGTGATTCAAATCCATTTAGGACTGGGAAACAAACGCTAGCTCACCTTACAAGAAACACACTATGCTTTTGAGAAAAGGGCACTCTTCTACTCTACGGTGTTTCCTATTGGGTCCGAACAGCGAGCTTGCTCAGAAAAAAAGAACTGTGCTTCCTACACACACGGGCCATATCTAGTTCAACTCTGCTTAGGAAACTGACAAGAACAGTAGCTCCTCTACAGTCCAATACACTGTACTTGACGGGAACAGACGCGAGTCCTATTTGCACTGTGTGTGGCAATGGGAGCACAATAGTGACTTTCCTTACCAGAAAACAACTCTTGCTTGTAGGACCAAAAACTGCATGTGATTCAACTCCATTTAGGACTGGGAAACAAACGCTAGCTCGCCTTACAAGAAACACACTCTGCTTTTGAGAAAAGAGCACTCTTCTACTTTACTGTGTTTCCTATAGGGCCAAAACAGTGAGCTTGCTCAGAAAAAAAGAACTGTGCTTCCTACACACACGGGCTATATCTAGTTCAACTCTGCTTAGGAAACTGACAAGAACAGTAGCTCCTCTTCAGTCCAATACACTGTATTTGCTGGGAACAGACGCCAGTGCTATTTGCCCTGTGTATGACAGAGGGTGCACAATAGTGACTCTTCTTACAAGGAAACAATTCTTGCTCGTAGGACCAGAAACTGCATGTGTTTCAACTCCCATTTAAGACTGGAAAACAAACGCTAGCTCGCCTTACAAGCAAGACACTATGCTTTTGAGAAAAGAGCACTCTTCTACTCTACTGTGTTTCCTATAGGGCCAGAACAGTGAGCTTGCTCAGAACAAAAGAACTGTGCTTCCTACACACACGGCCATATCTAGTTCAACTCTGCTTAGGAAACTGACAAGAACATTAGATCCTCTTCAGTCCAATACAGTGTACATGCTGGGAGGAGTTGCCAGTGCTATTTGCCCTATGTATAACAATGGGAACGCAATAGTCACTCTTCTTACCAGAAAACAACTCTTGCTCGTAGGACCAGAAACTGCATGTGATTCAACTCCATTTAGGACTGGGAAACAAACGCTAGCTCGCCTTACTAGAAACACACTCTGCTTTTGAGAAAAGAGCACTCGTCTACTCTACTGTGTTTCTTATGGGGTCCGAACAGTCAGCTTGCTCAGAAAAAAAGAACTGTGCTTCCTACACACACGGGCTATATCTAGTTCAACTCTGCTTAGGAAGCTGACAAGAACAGTAGATCCCCTTCAGTCCAATACACTGTACATGCTGGGAACAGACGCCAGTGATATTTGCACTGTGTATGACAATGGGAACACAATAGTGACTCTTCTTACCAGAAAACAACAATTGCTCTTAGGACCAAAAACTGCATGTGTCAACTCCATTTAAGACTGGGAAACAAACGCAAGATCTCCTTACAAGAAACATACTCTGCTTTTTAGAAGGGAGCACTCTTCTACTCTAATGTGTTTCCTATGGGGTCTGAAAAGTGAGCTTGCTCAGAGAAAAAGAACTGTGCTTCCTACACACACGGCAATATCTAGTTCAATTCTGCTTAGGAAAGTGACAAGAACAGTAGATCCTCTTCAGTCCAATACACTGTACATGCTTGGAACAGACGCCAGTGCTATTTGCCCTGTGTATGACAATGGCAGCGCAACAGTTACTCTTCTTACCAGAAAACAACTCTTGCTCATTGGACCAGAAACTGCATGTGATTCAAATCCATTTAGGACAGGGAAACAAATGCTAGCTCACCTTACAAGAAACACACTATGCTTTTGAGAAAAGGGCACTCTTCTACTCTACGGTGTTTCCTATTGGGTCCGAACAGTGAGCTTGCTCAGAAGAAAAGAACTGTGCTTCCTACACACACGGCCATAGCTAGCTCAATTCTTCTTAGGAAACTGGCAAGAATAGTAGATGCTCTTCCGTCCAATACACTGTACATGCTGGGAACAGACGCCATTGCTATTTGCACTGTGTATGACAATGGGAGCACAATAGTGACTCTTGATACCAGAAAACAACTCTTGCTCGTAGGACCAGAAACTGCATGGGAATCAACTCCATTTATGACTGGGAAACAAACGCTAGCTCGCCTTACAAGAAACACACTCTGCTTTTGAGAAAAGAGCACTATTCTACTCTAATGTGTTTCCTATATGGCCAGAACAGTGAGCTTGCTCAGAACAAAAGAACTGTGCTTCCTACACACACGGGCCATATATAGTTTAACTCTGCTTAGGAAACTGACAAGAACAGTAGCTCCTTCTCAGTCCAATACACTGTACTTGCTGGGAACAGATGCGAGTGCTATTTGAATTGTGTATGGCAATGGGAGCGCAATAGTGACTTTCCTTACCAGAAAACAACTCTTACGTGTAGGACCAGAAACTGCATGTGATTCAACTCCATTTAGGACTTGGAATCAAATGCTAGCTCGCCTTATAAGAAACACAATCTGCTTTTGAGAAAACAGAACTCTTCTACTCTACTGTGTTTCCTATAGCGCCAGAACAGTGAGCTTGCTCAGAACAAAAGAACTGTGCTTCCTACACACGGCCATATCTCGTTCAATTCTGCTTAATAAACTGACAAGAACAGTAGATCCTCTTCATTCCAACACATTGTACATGCTGGGAACAAACGCCAGTGCGATTTGCACTGTGTATGGCAATGGGAGCGCAATAGTGACTCTTCTTACCAGAAAACAACTCTTGCTCGTAGGACCAGAAACTGCATGTGATTCAACTCCATTTAGAACTGGGAAAAAAACACTAGCTCGCCTTACAAGAAACACTTTCTGCTTTTGAGAAAAGAGCCCTCTTCTACTCTACTGTGTTTCCTATAGGGTCAGAACAGTGAGCTTGCTCAGAACAAAAGGACTGTGCTTCCTACACACACAGGCCATATCTAGTGCAATTCTGCTTAGGAAACTGACAAGAACAGTAGCTCCTCTTCAGTCCAATACACTGTACTTGCTGGGAACAGACGCGAGTGCTATTTTACTGTGTATGGCAATGGGAGCGCAATAGTGACTCCTCTTACCAGAAAACAACTCTTGCTCGTAGGACCAAAAACTGCATTTGATTCACCTCCATTTAGGACTGAGAAACAAACGCTAGCTAGACTTACAAGAAACACACTCTTCTTTTGAGAAAAGAGCACTCCTCTACTCTACTGTGTTTCCTATAGGGCCAGAACAGTGAGCTTGCTCAGAACAAAAGAACTGTGCTTCCTACCCACACGGGTCATATCTAGTTCAACTCTGCTTAGGATACTGACAAGAACAGTAGATTCTCTTCAGTCCAATACACTGTACTTGCTGGGAACAGACGCGAGTGCTATTTGCACTGTGTACCGCAATGGTTGCACAGTAGTGACTCTTCTTACCAGGAAACAACTCTTGCTCTTAGGACCTGAAACTACATTTGATTCAATCCTCTTAGGGATGGGAAACAAAAGCTAGCTCTCCTTACAAGAAACACACTCTGCTTTTGAAAAAAGAGCACTCTTCTACTCTACTGTGTTTCCTATAGGGCCAAAACAGTGAGCTTCCTCAGAACAAAAGAACTGTGCTTCCTACACACGGGCTATTACTAGTTCAACTCTGCTTAGGAAACTGACAAGAACAGTAGATCCTCTTCAGTCCAATACACTGTATGTCCTGGGAACAGACGCCAGTGCTATTTGCCCTGTGTATGACAATGGGAGGGCAATAGTGACTCTTCTTTTCAGAAAACAATTCTTGCTACTAGGATCAGAAACTGCAAGTGATTCCACTCCATTTAGGACTGGGAAACAAACGCTAGCTCGCCTTACAAGAAACACATTCTGCTTTTGAGAAACGAGCACTCTTCTACTCTACTGTGTTTCCTATTGGGTCTGAAAGTGAGCTTGCTCAGATCAAAAGAACTGTGCTTCCTACACACACGGGCCATATCTAGTTCAACTCTGCTTAGGAAACTAACAAGAACACTAGCTCTTCTTCTGTCCAAAACACTGTACTTGCAAAGAACAGTAGCGAGTGTTGTTTGCACTGTGTATGGCATTAGGATTTCAATAGTGACTCTTCTTACCAGAAAACAACTCTTGCTCATAGGACCAGAAACTGAATGTAATTCAACTCCATTTAGGACTGGGAAACAAATGCTAGCTCACCTTACAAGAAACACACTTTGCTTTTGAGAAAAGAGCACTCTTCTACTCTTCTGTGTTTCCTATAGGACCAGAACAGTGAGCTTGCTCAGAACAAAAGAACTGTGCTTCCTACACACACGGGCCATATCTAGTTCAACTCTGCTTAGGAAACTGACAAGAACAGTAGCTCCTCTTCTGTCCAATACACTGTACTTGGAAAGAACAGTAGCGAGTGTTGTTTATACTGTGTATGGCAATAGGAGCGCAATAGTGACTCTTCTTACCAGAAAACAACTCTTGCTCATAGGACAAGAAACTGCATCTAATTCAACTCCATTTAGGACTGGGAAACAAACGCTAGCTCACCTTACAAGTAACACCCTCTGCTTTTGAGAAAAGAGCACTCTTCTACTCTTCTGTGTTTCCTATAGGTCCAAAACAGTGAGCTTGCTCAGAACAAAAGAACTGTGCTTCCTACACACACGGGCCATATCTCATTCAACTCTGCTTAAAAAACTGACAAGAACAGTAGCTCCTCTTCAGTCCAATACACTGTACTTGCTGGGAACAGACGTGAGTGCAATTTGCACTGTTTATGTCAAAGGGAGCACAATAGTGACTTTCCTTACCAGAAAACATCCCTTGCTCGTAGGACCAGAAACTGCATGTGATTCAACTCCATTTTGGACTGGGAAACAAACTCTAGCTCTCCTTACAAGAAACACACTCTGCTTTTGAGAAAAGAGCACTCTTCTATTCTACTGTGTTTCCTATGGGGTCCGAACAGTGAGCTTGCTCAGAAAAAAAGAACTGTGCTTCCTACACACACGGGCCATATCTAGTTCAACTCTGCTTAGGAAACTGACAAGAACAGTAGATCATCTTCAGTCCAATACACTGTACATGCTGCGAACAGACGCCAGTGCTATTTGCCCTGTGTATAGCAAAGGGAGCACAATAGTGACTCTTCTTACCAGAAAACAACTCGTGCTCGTTGGACCAGAAACTGCATGTGATTCAACTCCATGTAGGACTGGGAAACAAAAGCTAGCTCGCCTTACAAGAATCACACTCTGCTTTTGAAAAAAGAGCACTCTTCTACTCTACTGTGTTTCCTATAGGGCCAAAACAGTGAGCTTCCTCAGAACAAAAGAACTGTGCTTCCTACACACGGGCTATTACTAGTTCAACTCTGCTTAGGAAACTGACAAGAACAGTAGATCCTCTTCAGTCCAATACACTGTATGTCCTGGGAACAGACGCCAGTGATATTTGCCCTGTGTATGACAATGGGAGAGCAATAGTGACTCTTCTTATCAGAAAACAATTCTTGCTACTAGGATCAGAAACTGCAAGTGATTCCACTCCATTTAGGACTGGGAAACAAACGCTAGCTCGCCTTACAAGAAACACATTCTGCTTTTGAGAAACGAGCACTCTTCTACTCTATTGTGTTTCCTATTGGGTCTGAAAGTGAGCTTGCTCAGATCAAAAGAACTGTGCTTCCTACACACACGGGCCATATCTAGTTCAACTCTGCTTAGGAAACTAACAAGAACACTAGCTCTTCTTCTGTCCAAAACACTGTACTTGCAAAGAACAGTAGCGAGTGTTGTTTGCACTGTGTATGGCAATAGGATTGCAATAGTGACTCTTCTTACCAGAAAACAACTCTTGCTCATAGGACCAGAAACTGAATGTAATTCAACTCCATTTAGGACTGGGAAACAAACGCTAGCTCACCTTACAAGAAACACACTTTGCTTTTGAGAAAAGAGCACTCTTCTACTCTTCTGTGTTTCCTATAGGACCAGAACAGTGAGCTTGCTCAGAACAAAAGAACTGTGCTTCCTACACACACGGGCCATATCTAGTTCAACTCTGCTTAGGAAACTGACAAGAACAGTAGCTCCTCTTCTGTCCAATACACTGTACTTGGAAAGAACAGTAGCGAGTGTTGTTTATACTGTGTATGGCAATAGGAGCGCAATAGTGACTCTTCTTACCAGAAAACAACTCTTGCTCATAGGACAAGAAACTGCATCTAATTCAACTCCATTTAGGACTGGGAAACAAACGCTAGCTCACCTTACAAGTAACACCCTCTGCTTTTGAGAAAAGAGCACTCTTCTACTCTTCTGTGTTTCCTATAGGTCCAAAACAGTGAGCTTGCTCAGAACAAAAGAACTGTGCTTCCTACACACACGGGCCATATCTCATTCAACTCTGCTTAAAAAACTGACAAGAACAGTAGCTCCTCTTCAGTCCAATACACTGTACTTGCTGGGAACAGACGTGAGTGCAATTTGCACTGTTTATGTCAAAGGGAGCACAATAGTGACTTTCCTTACCAGAAAACATCCCTTGCTCGTAGGACCAGAAACTGCATGTGATTCAACTCCATTTTGGACTGGGAAACAAACTCTAGCTCTCCTTACAAGAAACACACTCTGCTTTTGAGAAAAGAGCACTCTTCTATTCTACTGTGTTTCCTATGGGGTCCGAACAGTGAGCTTGCTCAGAACAAAAGAACTGTGCTTCCTACACACACGGGCCATATCTAGTTCAACTCTGCTTAGGAAACTGACAAGAACAGTAGATCATCTTCAGTCCAATACACTGTACATGCTGCGAACAGACGCCAGTGCTATTTGCCCTGTGTATAGCAAAGGGAGCACAATAGTGACTCTTCTTACCAGAAAACAACTCGTGCTCGTTGGACCAGAAACTGCATGTGATTCAACTCCATGTAGGACTGGGAAACAAAAGCTAGCTCGCCTTAAAAGAATCACACTCTGCTTTTGAAAAAAGAGCACTCTTCTACTCAACTGTGTTTCCTATAGGGCCAAAACAGTGAGCTTCCACAGAACAAAAGAACTGTGCTTCCTACACACGGGCTATTACTAGTTCAACTCTGCTTAGGAAACTGACAAGAACAGTAGATCCTCTTCAGTCCAATACACTGTATGTCCTGGGAACAGACGCCAGTGATATTTGCCCTGTGTATGACAATGGGAGGGCAATAGTGACTCTTCTTATCAGAAAACAATTCTTGCTACTAGGATCAGAAACTGCAAGTGATTACACTCCATTTAGGACTGGGAAACAAACGCTAGCTCGCCTTACAAGAAACACATTCTGCTTTTGAGAAACGAGCACTCTTCTACTCTACTGTGTTTCCTATTGGGTCTGAAAGTGAGCTTGCTCAGATCAAAAGAACTGTGCTTCCTACACACACGGGCCATATCTAGTTCAACTCTGCTTAGGAAACTAACAAGAACACTAGCTCTTCTTCTGTCCAAAACACTGTACTTGCAAAGAACAGTAGTGAGTGTTGTTTGCACTGTGTATGGCAATAGGATTGCAATAGTGACTCTTCTTACCAGAAAACAACTCTTGCTCATAGGACCAGAAACTGAATGTAATTCAACTCCATTTAGGACTGGGAAACAAACGCTAGCTCACCTTACAAGAAACACACTTTGCTTTTGAGAAAAGAGCACTCTTCTACTCTTCTGTGTTTCCTATAGGACCAGAACAGTGAGCTTGCTCAGAACAAAAGAACTGTGCTTCCTACACACACGGGCCATATCTAGTTCAACTCTGCTTAGGAAACTGACAAGAACAGTCGCTCCTCTTCTGTCCAATACACTGTACTTGGAAAGAACAGTAGCGAGTGTTGTTTATACTGTGTATGGCAATAGGAGCGCAATAGTGACTCTTCTTACCAGAAAACAACTCTTGCTCATAGGACAAGAAACTGCATCTAATTCAACTCCATTTAGGACTGGGAAACAAACGCTAGCTCACCTTACAAGAAACACCCTCTGCTTTTGAGAAAAGAGCACTCTTCTACTCTTCTGTGTTTCCTATAGGTCCAAAACAGTGAGCTTGCTCAGAACAAAAGAACTGTGCTTCCTACACACACGGGCCATATCTCATTCAACTCTGCTTAAAAAACTGAAAAGAACAGTAGCTCCTCTTCAGTCCAATACACTGTACTTGCTGGGAACAGACGTGAGTGCAATTTGCACTGTTTATGTCAAAGGGAGCACAATAGTGACTTTCCTTACCAGAAAACATCCCTTGCTCGTAGGACCAGAAACTGCATGTGATTCAACTCCATTTTGGACTGGGAAACAAACTCTAGCTCACCTTACAAGAAACACACTCTGCTTTTGAGAGAAGAGAACTCTTCTATTCTACTGTGTTTCCTATGGGGTCCAAACAGTGAGCTTGCTCAGAACAAAAGAACTGTGCTTCCTACACACACGGGCCATATCTAGTTCAACTCTGCTTAGGAAACTGACAAGAACAGTAGATCATCTTCAGTCCAATACACTGTACATGCTGGGAACAGACCCCAGTGCTATTTGCCCTGTGTATGACAATGGGAGGGCAACAGTGACTCTTATTACCAGAAAACAACTCTTGCTCGTAGGACCAGAAACTGCATGTGATTCAAATCCATTTAGGACTGGGAAAAAACGCTTGCTCGCCTTACAAGAAATACATTTTGCTTTTGAGAAAAGAGCACTCTTCTACTCTACTGAGTTTCCTATAGGGCCAAAGAGTGAGCTTGCTCAGAAGAAAAGAAGTGTACTTCCTACACACACGGGCCATATCTAGTTCAACTTTGCTTAGGAAACTGACAAGAACAGTAGCTCCTCTTCAGTCCAATACACTGTACTTGCTGGGAACAGACGCGAGTGCTATTTGCACTGTTTATGGCAAGGGAGCACAATAGTGACTTTCCTTACCCGAAAACATCCCTTGTTCATAGGACCAGAAACTGCATGTGATTCAACTCCATTTAGGACTGAGAAACAAAGGCTAGCTCGCTTTACAAGAAACACACTCTGCTTTTGAGAAAAGAGCACTCTTCTATTCTACTGTGTTTCCTATGGGGTCCGAACAGTGAGCTTGCTCAGAACAAAGATCTGTGCTTCCTAAACACACGGGCCATATCTAGTTCAACTCTGCTTAGGAAACTGACAAGAACAGTAGATCCTCTTCAGTCCAATACACTGTACTTGCTGGGAGCAGACGCGAGTGCTATTTGCACTGTGTATGGCAATGGGAGCACAATAGTGACTCTTCTTACCAGAAAACAACTCTTGCTCGTAGGACCAGAAACTGCATGTGATTCAACTCCATTTAGGACTGGGAAACAAACGCTAGCTCGCCTTACAAGAAACACACTCTGCTTTTGAGAAAAGATCACTCTTCTACTCTACTTTGTTTCCTATAGGGCCAAAACAGTGAGCTTGCTCAGAACAAATGAACTGTGCTTCCTACACACACGGGCCATATCTAGTTCAACTCTGCTTAGGAAACTGACAAGAACAGTAGCTCCTCTTCTGTCCAATACACTGTACTTGCAAAGAACATTAGCGAGAGTTGTTAGCACTGTGTATGGCAATAGGAGCACAATAGTGACTCTTCTTACCAGAAAACAACTCTTGCTCATAGGACAAGAAACTGCATGTAATTCAACTCCATTTAGGACTGGGAACAAAATGCTAGCTCACCTTACCAGAAACACACTCTGCTTTTGAGAAAAGAGCACTCTTCTATTCTACTGTGTTTCCTATGGGGTCCGAACAGTGAGCTTGCTCAGAACAAAAGAACTGTGCTTCCTACACACACGGGCCATATCTAGTTCAACTCTGCTTAGGAAACTGACAAGAACAGTAGATCATCTTCAGTCCAATACACTGTACTTGCTGGGAGCAGACCCGAGTGCTCTTTGCACTGTGTATGGCAATGGGAGCGCAATAGTGACTCTTCTTACCAGAAAACAACTCTTGCTTGTAGGACCAGAAACTGCATGTGATTCAACTCCATATCGGACTGGGAAACAAACGCTAGCTCGCCTTACAAGAAATACACTCTGCTTTTGAGAAAAGAGCACTCTTCTACTGTACTGTGTTTCGTATGATGTCCGAACAGTGAGCTTGCTCAGAACAAAAGAACTGTGCTTCCTACACACGGGCCATATCTAGTTCAACTCTGCTTAGGAAACTGACAAGAACAGTAGCTCCTCTTCTGTCCAATACACTGTATTTGCAAAGAACAGTAGCAAGAGTTGTTAGCACTGTGTATGGCAATAGGAGTGCAATAGTGTCTCTTCTTAGCAGAAAACAACTCTTGCTCATAGGACAAGAAGCTGCATGTAATTCAACTCCATTTAGGACTGGGAACCAAATGCTAGCTCACCTTACAAGAAACACACTCTGCTTTTGAGAAAAGAGCACTCTTCTACTCTTCTGTGTTTTCTATAGGTCCAGAACAGTGAGCTTGCTCGTAACAAAAGAACTGTGCTTCCTAAACACACGGGCCATATCTCGTTCAACTCTGCTTAGGAAACTGACAAGAACAGTAGCTCTTCTTCAGTCCAAAACACTGTACTTGCTGGGAACAGACGCGAGTGCTATTTGCACTGTTTATGGCAAAGGGAGCACAATAGTGACTTTCCTTACCAGAAAACATCCCTTGCTCGTAGGACCAAAAACTGCATGTGATTCAACTCCATTTAGGACTGGGAAACAAATGCTAGCTCACCTTACAAGAAAAAAACTCTGCTTTTGAGAAAAGAGCACTCTTCTACTCTACTGTGTTTCCTATAGGGCCAGAACAGTGAGCTTGCTCAGAACAAAAGAACTGTGCTTCCTACACACAAGGGCTATATCTAGTTCAACTCTGCTTAGGAAACTGACAAGAACAGTAGCTCCTATTCAGTCCAATACACTGTACTTGCTGGGAGCAGACGCGAGTGCTATTTGCACTGTGTATGGCAATGGGAGCAAAATAGTGACTCTTCTTAATAGAAAACAACTCTTGCTCCTAGGACCAGAAACAGCATGGGATTCAACTCCGTTTCTGACTGGGAAACAAACACTAGCTAGCCTTACAAGAAACACACTCTTTTTTGAGAAAAGAGCACTCTTCTAATCTACAGTGTTTACTAGGGGGTCCGAAAATTGAGCTTCCTCAGAACAAAAGAACTGTGCTTCACACACACGGGCCATATCTAGTTCAAATCTGCTTAGGAAACTGACAAGAACAGTAGCTCCTCTTCTGTCCAATACACTGTACTTGCTGGGAACAGACGCGAGTGCTATTTGCACTGAGAATGGTAATGGTAGTACAATAGTGACTCTTTTTACCAGAAAACAACTCTTGCTCGTAGGACCAGAAACTGCATGTGATTCAACTCCATTTTGGACTGGGAAACAAACTCTAGCTCACCTTACAAGAAACACACTCTGCTTTTGAGAAAAGAGCACTCTTCTATTCTACTGTGTTTCCTATGGGGTCCGAACAGTGAGCTTGCTCAGAACAAAAGAACTGTGCTTCCTACACACACGGGCCACATCTAGTTCAACTCTGCTTAGGAAACTGACAAGAACAGTAGATCATCTTCAGTCCAATACACTGTACATGCTGGGAACAGACCCCAGTGCTATTTGCCCTGTGTATGACAATGGGAGGGCAACAGTGACTCTTATTACCAGAAAACAACTCTTGCTCGTAGGACCAGAAACTGCATGTGATTCAAATCCATTTAGGACTGGGAAAAAACGCTAGCTCGCCTTACAAGAAATACATTTTGCTTTTGAGAAAAGAGCACTCTTCTACTCTACTGAGTTTCCTATAGGGCCAAAGAGTGAGCTTGCTCAGAAGAAAAGAAGTGTACTTCCTACACACACGGGCCATATCTAGTTCAACTTTGCTTAGGAAACTGACAAGAACAGTAGCTCCTCTTCAGTCCAATACACTGTACTTGCTGGGAACAGACGCGAGTGCTATTTGCACTGTTTATGGCAAGGGAGCACAATAGTGACTTTCCTTACCCGAAAACATCCCTTGTTCATAGGACCAGAAACTGCATGTGATTCAACTCCATTTAGGACTGAGAAACAAAGGCTAGCTCGCTTTACAAGAAACACACTCTGCTTTTGAGAAAAGAGAACTCTTCTATTCTACTGTGTTTCCTATGGGGTCCGAACAGTGAGCTTGCTCAGAACAAAGATCTGTGCTTCCTAAACACACGGGCCATATCTAGTTCAACTCTGCTTAGGAAACTGACAAGAACAGTAGATCCTCTTCAGTCCAATACACTGTACTTGCTGGGAACAGACGCGAGTTATATTTGCCCTGTGTATGGCAAAGGGAGCACAATAGTGACTCTTCTTACCAGAAAACAACTCTTGCTCGTAGGACCAGAAACTGCATGTGACTCAACTCCATTTACGAATGGGAAAAAAAAGCTGCCTCGCCTTACAAGAAACACACTCTGCTTTTGAGAAAAGAGCACTCTTCTACTCTAATGTTTCCTATAGGGCCAAAACAGTGAGCTTGCTCAGAACAAAAGAACTGTGCTTCTTACACACAGGGGCTATATCTAGTTCAACTCTGTTTAGGAAACTGACAAGAACAGTAGCTCCTCTTCAGTCCAATACACTGTACTTGCTGGGAGCAGACGCGAGTGCTATTTGCACTGTGTATGGCAATGGGAGCACAATAGTGACTCTTCTTACCAGAAAACAACTCTTGCTCATAGGACAAGAAACTGCATGTAATTCAACTCCATTTAGGACTGGGAACAAAATGCTAGCTCACCTTACCAGAAACACACTCTGCTTTTGAGAAAAGAGCACTCTTCTATTCTACTGTGTTTCCTATGGGGTCCGAACAGTGAGCTTGCTCAGAACAAAAGAACTGTGCTTCCTACACACACGGGCCATATCTAGTTCAACTCTGCTTAGGAAACTGACAAGAACAGTAGATCATCTTCAGTCCAATACACTGTACTTGCTGGGAGCAGACCCGAGTGCTCTTTGCACTGTGTATGGCAATGGGAGCGCAATAGTGACTCTTCTTACCAGAAAACAACTCTTGCTTGTAGGACCAGAAACTGCATGTGATTCAACTCCATATCGGACTGGGAAACAAACGCTAGCTCGCCTTACAAGAAATACACTCTGCTTTTGAGAAAAGAGCACTCTTCTACTGTACTGTGTTTCGTATGATGTCCGAACAGTGAGCTTGCTCAGAACAAAAGAACTGTGCTTCCTACACACGGGCCATATCTAGTTCAACTCTGCTTAGGAAACTGACAAGAACAGTAGCTCCTCTTCTGTCCAATACACTGTATTTGCAAAGAACAGTAGCAAGAGTTGTTAGCACTGTGTATGGCAATAGGAGTGCAATAGTGTCTCTTCTTAGCAGAAAACAACTCTTGCTCATAGGACAAGAAGCTGCATGTAATTCAACTCCATTTAGGACTGGGAACCAAATGCTAGCTCACCTTACAAGAAACACACTCTGCTTTTGAGAAAAGAGCACTCTTCTACTCTTCTGTGTTTTCTATAGGTCCAGAACAGTGAGCTTGCTCGTAACAAAAGAACTGTGCTTCCTAAACACACGGGCCATATCTCGTTCAACTCTGCTTAGGAAACTGACAAGAACAGTAGCTCTTCTTCAGTCCAAAACACTGTACTTGCTGGGAACAGACGCGAGTGCTATTTGCACTGTTTATGGCAAAGGGAGCACAATAGTGACTTTCCTTACCAGAAAACATCCCTTGCTCGTAGGACCAAAAACTGCATGTGATTCAACTCCATTTAGGACTGGGAAACAAATGCTAGCTCACCTTACAAGAAAAAAACTCTGCTTTTGAGAAAAGAGCACTCTTCTACTCTACTGTGTTTCCTATAGGGCCAGAACAGTGAGCTTGCTCAGAACAAAAGAACTGTGCTTCCTACACACAAGGGCTATATCTAGTTCAACTCTGCTTAGGAAACTGACAAGAACAGTAGCTCCTATTCAGTCCAATACACTGTACTTGCTGGGAGCAGACGCGAGTGCTATTTGCACTGTGTATGGCAATGGGAGCAAAATAGTGACTCTTCTTAATAGAAAACAACTCTTGCTCCTAGGACCAGAAACAGCATGGGATTCAACTCCGTTTCTGACTGGGAAACAAACACTAGCTAGCCTTACAAGAAACACACTCTTTTTTGAGAAAAGAGCACTCTTCTAATCTACAGTGTTTACTAGGGGGTCCGAAAATTGAGCTTCCTCAGAACAAAAGAACTGTGCTTCACACACACGGGCCATATCTAGTTCAAATCTGCTTAGGAAACTGACAAGAACAGTAGCTCCTCTTCTGTCCAATACACTGTACTTGCTGGGAACAGACGCGAGTGCTATTTGCACTGAGAATGGTAATGGTAGTACAATAGTGACTCTTTTTACCAGAAAACAACTCTTGCTCGTAGGACCAGAAACTGCATGTGATTCAACTCCATTTTGGACTGGGAAACAAACTCTAGCTCACCTTACAAGAAACACACTCTGCTTTTGAGAAAAGAGCACTCTTCTATTCTACTGTGTTTCCTATGGGGTCCGAACAGTGAGCTTGCTCAGAACAAAAGAACTGTGCTTCCTACACACACGGGCCACATCTAGTTCAACTCTGCTTAGGAAACTGACAAGAACAGTAGATCATCTTCAGTCCAATACACTGTACATGCTGGGAACAGACCCCAGTGCTATTTGCCCTGTGTATGACAATGGGAGGGCAACAGTGACTCTTATTACCAGAAAACAACTCTTGCTCGTAGGACCAGAAACTGCATGTGATTCAAATCCATTTAGGACTGGGAAAAAACGCTAGCTCGCCTTACAAGAAATACATTTTGCTTTTGAGAAAAGAGCACTCTTCTACTCTACTGAGTTTCCTATAGGGCCAAAGAGTGAGCTTGCTCAGAAGAAAAGAAGTGTACTTCCTATACACACGGGCCATATCTAGTTCAACTTTGCTTAGGAAACTGACAAGAACAGTAGCTCCTCTTCAGTCCAATACACTGTACTTGCTGGGAACAGACGCGAGTGCTATTTGCACTGTTTATGGCAAGGGAGCACAATAGTGACTTTCCTTACCCGAAAACATCCCTTGTTCATAGGACCAGAAACTGCATGTGATTCAACTCCATTTAGGACTGAGAAACAAAGGCTAGCTCGCTTTACAAGAAACACACTCTGCTTTTGAGAAAAGAGAACTCTTCTATTCTACTGTGTTTCCTATGGGGTCCGAACAGTGAGCTTGCTCAGAACAAAGATCTGTGCTTCCTAAACACACGGGCCATATCTAGTTCAACTCTGCTTAGGAAACTGACAAGAACAGTAGATCCTCTTCAGTCCAATACACTGTACTTGCTGGGAACAGACGCGAGTTATATTTGCCCTGTGTATGGCAAAGGGAGCACAATAGTGACTCTTCTTACCAGAAAACAACTCTTGCTCGTAGGACCAGAAACTGCATGTGACTCAACTCCATTTACGAATGGGAAAAAAAAGCTGCCTCGCCTTACAAGAAACACACTCTGCTTTTGAGAAAAGAGCACTCTTCTACTCTAATGTTTCCTATAGGGCCAAAACAGTGAGCTTGCTCAGAACAAAAGAACTGTGCTTCTTACACACAGGGGCTATATCTAGTTCAACTCTGTTTAGGAAACTGACAAGAACAGTAGCTCCTCTTCAGTCCAATACACTGTACTTGCTGGGAGCAGACGCGAGTGCTATTTGCACTGTGTATGGCAATGGGAGCACAATAGTGACTCTTCTTACCAGAAAACAACTCTTGCTCGTAGGACCAGAAACTGCATGTGATTCAACTCCATTTAGGACTGGGAAACAAACGCTAGCTCGCCTTACAAGAAACACACTCTGCTTTTGAGAAAAGATCACTCTTCTACTCTACTTTGTTTCCTATAGGGCCAAAACAGTGAGCTTGCTCAGAACAAATGAACTGTGCTTCCTACACACACGGGCCATATCTAGTTCAACTCTGCTTAGGAAACTGACAAGAACAGTAGCTCCTCTTCTGTCCAATACACTGTACTTGCAAAGAACATTAGCGAGAGTTGTTAGCACTGTGTATGGCAATAGGAGCACAATAGTGACTCTTCTTACCAGAAAACAACTCTTGCTCATAGGACAAGAAACTGCATGTAATTCAACTCCATTTAGGACTGGGAACAAAATGCTAGCTCACCTTACCAGAAACACACTCTGCTTTTGAGAAAAGAGCACTCTTCTATTCTACTGTGTTTCCTATGGGGTCCGAACAGTGAGCTTGCTCAGAACAAAAGAACTGTGCTTCCTACACACACGGGCCATATCTAGTTCAACTCTGCTTAGGAAACTGACAAGAACAGTAGATCATCTTCAGTCCAATACACTGTACTTGCTGGGAGCAGACCCGAGTGCTCTTTGCACTGTGTATGGCAATGGGAGCGCAATAGTGACTCTTCTTACCAGAAAACAACTCTTGCTTGTAGGACCAGAAACTGCATGTGATTCAACTCCATATCGGACTGGGAAACAAACGCTAGCTCGCCTTACAAGAAATACACTCTGCTGTTGAGAAAAGAGCACTCTTCTACTGTACTGTGTTTCGTATGATGTCCGAACAGTGAGCTTGCTCAGAACAAAAGAACTGTGCTTCCTACACACGGGCCATATCTAGTTCAACTCTGCTTAGGAAACTGACAAGAACAGTAGCTCCTCTTCTGTCCAATACACTGTATTTGCAAAGAACAGTAGCAAGAGTTGTTAGCACTGTGTATGGCAATAGGAGTACAATAGTGTCTCTTCTTAGCAGAAAACAACTCTTGCTCATAGGTCAAGAAACTGCATGTAATTCAACTCCATTTAGGACTGGGAACCAAATGCTAGCTCACCTTACAAGAAACACACTCTGCTTTTGAGAAAAGAGCACTCTTCTACTCTTCTGTGTTTTCTATAGGTCCAGAACAGTGAGCTTGCTCGTAACAAAAGAACTGTGCTTCCTAAACACACGGGCCATATCTCGTTCAACTCTGCTTAGGAAACTGACAAGAACAGTAGCTCTTCTTCAGTCCAAAACACTGTACTTGCTGGGAACAGACGCGAGTGCTATTTGCACTGTTTATGGCAAAGGGAGCACAATAGTGACTTTCCTTACCAGAAAACATCCCTTGCTCGTAGGACCAAAAACTGCATGTGATTCAACTCCATTTAGGACTGGGAAACAAACGCTAGCTCACCTTACAAGAAAAAAACTCTGCTTTTGAGAAAAGAGCACTCTTCTACTCTACTGTGTTTCCTATAGGGCCAGAACAGTGAGCTTGCTCAGAACAAAAGAACTGTGCTTCCTACACACAAGGGCTATATCTAGTTCAACTCTGCTTAGGAAACTGACAAGAACAGTAGCTCCTATTCAGTCCAATACACTGTACTTGCTGGGAGCAGACGCGAGTGCTATTTGCACTGTGTATGGCAATGGGAGCGAAATAGTGACTCTTCTTAATAGAAAACAACTCTTGCTCCTAGGACCAGAAACAGCATGGGATTCAACTCCGTTTCTGACTGGGAAACAAACACTAGCTAGCCTTAAAAGAAACACACTCTTTTTTGAGAAAAGAGCACTCTTCTAATCTACAGTGTTTACTAGGGGGTCCGAAAATTGAGCTTGCTCAGAACAAAAGAACTGTGCTTCACACACACGGGCCATATCTAGTTCAAATCTGCTTAGGAAACTGACAAGAACAGTAGCTCCTCTTCTGTCCAATACACTGTACTTGCTGGGAACAGACGCGAGTGCTATTTGCACTGAGAATGGTAATGGTAGTACAATAGTGACTCTTTTTACCAGAAAACAACTCTTGCTCGTAGGACCAGAAACTGCATGTGATTCAACTCCATTTAGGACTGGGAAACAAACGCTAGCTCGCCTTACAAGAACCAAACTTTGCTTCTGAGAAAAGAGCACTCTTCTACTCTTCTGTGTTTCCTATAGGGCCAGAACAGTGAGCTTGCTCAGAACAAATGAACTGTGCTTCCTACACACACGGGCCATATCTAGTTCAACTCTGCTTAGGAAACTGACAAGAACAGAAGCTCCTCTTCAGTCCAATATACTGTACTTGCTGGGAACAGACGTGAGTGCTATTTGCACTGTTTATGGCAAAGGGAGAACAATAGTGACTTTCCTTTCCAGAAAACATCCCTTGCTCGTTGGACCACAAACTGCATGTGATTCAACTCCATTTAGGACTGGGAAACAAACGCAAGCTCGCCTTACAAGAAACACACTCTGCTTTTGAGAAAAGAGCACTCTTCTACTCTACTGTGTTTCGTATAGGCCAACAGAGTGAGCTTGCTCAGGACAAAAGAACTGTGCTTCCTACACACACAGGCCATATCTAGTTCAACTCTGCTTAGGAAACTGACAAGAACAGTAGATCCTCTTCAGTCCAATACACTTTACATGCTGGGAACAGACGCCAGTGCTATTTGCCCTGTGTATGACAATGGGAGCACAACAGTGACTCTTCTTACCAGAAAACAACTCTTGCTCGTAGGACCAGAAACTGCATGTGATTGAACTCCATTTAGGACTGGGAAACAAACACTAGCTCGCCTTACAAGAAACACACTCTGCTTTTGAGAAAAGAGCACTCTTCTACTCTACTGTGTTTCCTATAGGGCCAGAAGAGTGAGCTTGCTCAGAACAAAAGAACTGTGCTTCCTACACACACCGGCCATATCTAGTTCAACTCTGCTTAGGAAACTGACAAGAACAGTAGATGCTCTTCAGTCCAATACACTGTACATGCTGGGAACAGACGCCAGTGCTATTTGCCCTGTGTATGAAAATGGGAGCGCAATAGTGACTCTTCTTACCAGAAAACACCTCTTGCTCCTAGGATCAGAAACTGCATGTGATTCAACTCCATTTAGGACTGGGAAACAAAAGCTAGCTCGCCTTACAAGAAACACCCTCTGCTTTTGAGAAAAGAGCACTCTTCTACTCTACTGTGTTTCCTATGGGGTCCGAACAGTGAGCTTGCTCAGAACAAAAGAACTGTGCTTCCTACACACACGGGCTATATCTAGTTCAACTCTGCTTAGGAAACTGACAAGAACAGTAGCTCCTCTTCTGTCCAATACACTGTACTTGCAAAGAACAGTAGCAAGTGTTGTTTGCACTGTGTATGGCAGTAGGAGCGCAATAGTGACTCTTCTTACCAGAAAACAACTCCTGCTCATAGGACAAGAAACTGCATGTAATTCAACTCCATTTAGAACTGGGAAACAAACGCTAGCTCACCTTACAAGAAACACAATCTGCTTTTGAGAAAAGAGCACTCTTCTACTCTACTGTGTTTACTATGGGGTCCGAAAATTGAGCTTGCTCAGAACAAAAGAACTGTGCTTCACACACACGGGCCATATGTAGTTCAACTCTGCTTAGGAAACTGACAAGAACAGTAGCTCCTCTTCTGTCCAATACACTGTACTTGCTGGTAACAGACGCGAGTGCTATTTGCACTGTGTATGGCAATGGTAGCACAATAGTGACTCTTCTTACCAGAAAACAACTCTTGCTCGTAGGACCAGAAACTGCATGGGATTCAACTCCATTTAGGACTGGGAAACAAACGCTAGCACACCTTACAAGAAACACACTCTGCTTCTGAGAAAAGAGCACTCTTCTACTCTTCTGTGTTTCCTATAGGGCCAGAACATTGAGCTTGCTCAGAACAAAAGAACTGTGCTTCCTACACACACGAGCAATATCGAGTTCAACTCTGCTTAGGAAACTGACAAGAACAGTAGCTCCTCTTCAGTCCAATACACTGTACTTGCTGGGAACAGACGTGAGTGCTATTTGCACTGTTTATCGCAAAGGGAGCACAATAGTGACTTTCCTTACCAAATACATCCCTTGCTCGTAGGACCAGAAACTGCATGTGATTCAACTCCATTTTGGACTGGGAAACAAACTCTAGCTCTCCTTACAAGAAACACACTCTGCTTTTGAGAAAAGAGCACTCTTCTCTTCTACTGTGTTTCCTAAGGGGTCTGAACAGTGAGCTTGCTCAGAACAAAAGAACTGTGCTTCCTACACACACGGCCATATCTAGTTCAACTCTGCTTAGGAAACTACAAGAACAGTAGATCATCTTCAGTCCAATACACTGTACCTGCTGGGAACAGACGCGAGTGCTATTTGCCCTGTGTATGAATTTGGGAGCGCAATAGTGAC